>NW_024968752.1:16534-24106 GCF_019238085.1 Lagopus leucura
AAGATGTGGGGCCGGAGGGGGTTCGCACCCCCATGGGAGGACGAGGACGAGGACGAGGAGGAGGTGGACCCGGACCCGGACCCGGACCCGCTGCGGTTGGGGCGGGCGTTGAGTTTTCAAACGCGTTGTTTGCGTGAAGCTGAAAGAACGAAAAGCGGCGGGGTTTTGTGGCGGGAAGCGGCGCCTCCCGGAGCGTTCGGGCACTGCGAAGATCCTGTGCTGCTTTAAGAGACGGGCGGCAGGTGGGGGTGGGAATCGAGGCGGCGTTTGCTGTGAACACCTGGGGTCCGTGCGGTGATCGATACGGTTGGAAAAGAGCCCTCGGATCCCAACCGTGCTGCTCAGCGCGGCCATCAGTGCCACATCCCCGCCATGCTGCAGCTCCTCCAGGCGTGGGGACGCTCCCACCTCCGTGGGCTGTCTGTGCCTCGCTGCTTTTGCTGAGAAGTTGTTGTTCCCGGTACCCAACAGCAGCCTGAAGCCATCAGCTCCCATCCTAAAACCGAAGATATTGCGGTAATGCTTTCCTCCCTTTGCATAAATTGGAGAGGAGGAACGCGGCCCTGTGTTCCCACCCTCCGCTTTTGGCCCCCAGGGTTCTGTCTGCCTTTGCCAACCAAGCCGTGGAATCCCTGTCTATGGGATGGGGTTTGTAGCTCAAGTTCCCTTATGATATCCCAGCTGTGTGTGTTTTTCTCTTAAATCCAGAGATAACATTCTCTGCTGGATTGTGAACTTAACTGGAAATGATGTGGCCGAGCTCAAAGGCTGTGGCTTTCCTTTAGTTTGATCTCTGCTCGAAGCCTTGAGCTTTGACTTGGACTTTCCGGAGGTGTTTTCTGTTGTGTTCAGGTTCTGGAGTGTGGAAGGTTTCATGTGCTGCTTCCCACTTCATCAGGACGGTGCCTGCTGCCTTTCCCTGACACATGCAGAATAAACTTGGAGTGTTTGTAAGTCCTTACAGAGATGAGAGATCCCGGCCAAGTTTGAGAAAGGCAGAAGGGAGGAAATGTTTAAAGCTTAGAGCTCATTAAAGCGAAGCTGAACTGCTCATCCTTTAAGGTGCAGCTGATGGAACCGGGCTGTATTCAGACCCAACCTCTGGGTCTCCACGTTATTTTTCTTGGCTCTCCTTTTGTTAAGCTCCCTACTGAAAAGATGAGCATGAGGCACTCTGGAAGGGCAGCAGCTCTCCCTCGGCAGCCTCTCAGCATCAGTTCCATTCCCTACCGCCCCAAGAAGTGCAGTGAGCAGAGTTCTGTGCTGGTCCATGCTGTCAGCCAAGCTCTCCTTCCTCTGCCTGCTATTCCTGTCCCTATAAAGCAGGCTTTTGTGCACACCTTCATGCTGGGCCTCTTTTTTCCTGCCTTTTTACTGGGCTTTGAATTCTTTTCGAGTGCCTTAGGTGTGTCGGGTGCTTTTCCTATTAGCTGCAGACCAAGGAGTCATTCTTGCAATCTTTCACTGCTCTGCTTTCCTTTTCACAAAGGATTTCAGCCTTGCCTGGAACGTTAGGTAAGAAGTGGCAAATGAAAACAGAAGGACTTAGTGCAGGATTGCTAGACTCAGGATGGTCCTGATTTTCAGTGTAGACCAACTTTTTCACGCGTTAAGTGAGGGAAAATTGAAGTTGAACATAGGAAACGTGTGCTACTTAATGAGACTTTCTTGGGGTGGGATCATCCAGCCCCAAACCCTGCGGCTGTGAGCGATGTCCCCACGATTGCTGTCTGTTGCCTCCGCTGCATTCCCCTCCAACCCCAAACCAAGCTGTGCTCTGTGTGCCTGTGGCTTGTTTTGAATCAAGAAAACAGGCAGGGTTTGAAATGCCCTCATTCAAAGGCTGCAATCTTTGCCGAATCCCTTTGTCGTGTTCCAGCCTCCCTGACTGCAGTGCAGTGAAAGGCCTGCACAGCAGCTCGCCTCTGCAACGCCAGGCTCTGCAGCAGCTGCTGTGCTGGGGCTCAGCATCGCCTGCCTGCTGCAGGCTGCAGATGTGCTGTGCTGCGTGGAGCCCCGGAGCCACCGGGCCCCCTGGGCTCTGCTGCTGGCCTGCTTTTTCTGCAAGTGCTCCTGGCCTCGCATTTGCATCTTCTCTGCCCTTCCTGTAATGATGGAGCTGTGGCACGGCATTGCTTGCGCTGCTCCGTGGCTTTCCTGCTTTCTCCGTTTCTGCCTGTCTCACTCCCAGCTCTGGTTCCTGTGCCTCTTACAGACTTTGGTCCAGGGAACTCGGGCTCCTTAACTCAGCATCCCAAGGTCCTTAAGAACAAGGCAACAACTGCAGCGTTTGTGACTGAGATCCCTTTGGCTGCAGCTGGGAGCAGGGAACCCCAGGATCTCACCCCTGCGGGCCCTTTTCTCCACATACAGGTTGTGCCTCAGTGAGGGGAGGATCCTCCTCCCCGCGGGGGCGAAGGGGAGGAAGGAGCTGCCAGAGGAATTCCAGAGTGAAACTCGAGCCTGGCTTCCTGCAGGCGCTGGCAGCTTCGCCTTGTTGCATTGCACAGCCTTGGGCTCGCCTCCACCCAGCGTCCAGTCAATGCCCAGTGAATATCTGGCTCTGCCTTAGCCTGGGAGCAGGGCAGGGAAAAGCTTTTCTGCTACATGATGTTGTACAGCTTCGTTTCAGCAAGCTGTTCCCAACTTTTACTGCTCCCCTCCCCCAGGAACGGGGCAGGAAATCTGTATCCCTGGGGGCTGGGTGTGCTGTGGTATTTAATAAAGGAGCCCTGTGGTAGCCGTGCCCCTGCAGTGGGAATGTCCCTGTCACTGCTCCAGCTGCTGGGCTTTACAGGCTGGGGAACTTCTCATGGCTTCACACAGCGCTCAGAGCAGGCTTCATCTCTTCTGATGGATGCTGCAGCTCTGTAAGGCAGCAGGGCAAGCTCTTCCCTTGTCTCCATCTCCAGCCTGCTCTGGTGCTGACCCCTCTCTTTCTGAAACCACCAGGTAAGCACAAAGCAGCAGAGCCCTGTGCTGAAGGAGGGCTGTTGTTCTGCCTGGCTCGCCAGCAGCTCGGTGCCCATCCTCTGCACAGTGTGTGCTCCGAGCAGCAGCGAGGTCCAAAATCCAAACATTTGAGTGCAGTGCGTGCCAGAAGGAGAAGTGCTGCTTTCTCTGTGCTTTTCCATGCTCCTTGGCTGCCCTTAGGGCCCGTCTGTGAGACAGCAGCACAGACAGGGTGGTCTGGAGCCTCGGCTGGGTCCCTCCTGTCCTCTCTGTTGGGGTTTCTGGTGTCGTTCATGTTGTGGGCTTTGTGGGGCTCCTTTTTGAGCCTTTTCCTTTGAATGGGGCTTTAATGGCAGCTGCTCAACTCAGCAACATCTTGTACAAAGGGAGCTCGCTCAGCTGAGAGCCGAGGTTGTTCTTAACTCTGACATCTTCCTTTAGCGTAGATCTGCAGGATTCTTGTTTTGCTGTGTAAACTACCTGGCATAGATTCTTGTCAAGCTGAAATGCGTTGTACAGCGTTCACCTGAGCGGCACAAATAAAGTCTTTGGGCTGGTAATGTTTGACCAGCTCGCCAGTCATCTTGCTTGGCAGAAAAAGCATTTCTTACCGGAACAAAGCAGTTAGGCCAGGAAGGCTCTGGGCAGCTGTTCAGCAAGGTGGGTGGGTGACAATCAGCCCTCATGGGATGCAGAGCCAGGACCAGGAGGTTCAGTCCTGGTGACAGAGCAGTGACAGTGACTCGGTGCTGGTGACCTGGGCTGGCAATGCTCACCACCTCCCGACCCTTTGGGCAGTCTTTGAACCTGAGGACAGCACTCCCATATTCCTTTGTGCAGGGAATGGCCTTGGTTTGGGTCAGAGCATCCTGCAAACCTTGCAGTGCTTCAGATGCTTCCCACCAGCTCTGGGCTTGTGGCTCTGTGGCTGTTTGTGTGCCCTGGAGATAAGGAGAAGAAAAACTTTGGAGCTGGATGAACATCCTAGAGTGCACATACATGAAAACACCGAAGAAAAGAACGTGGGGAGCTCAGGATCAGGGACTGTGACTTTTGTTTAGCTTGGATTAACTGTTTATTAACTTTAAATCAATGTCAGCAGTGTGCTTTCTCCCTCCCGCTGCCGTGTGGATTTGCACATGGTTTCCACGGCTCAGGACAGGGTAGAGTTGAGATGAGTGGAAGGGCTTTGTGTGTTTCCTGCTTTGTAAGTGCCTGCTTCCTCTAAAAGAGCCTTCTGTGCTGGTTACATAGAGGCAAAGCTGGGTACAGTGTATACTTCTGCTGCCTTGCAAAGGCAAACCTGTCTTTAACACACACGTGTGATCTTCTTTCCCCTTTCAGCAGCGTCGCCCGTAAGCTGAAAAACTGGCCAGCACAATGGGAAAAAAACAGAACAAGAAGAAAGTAGAAGAGGTCTTAGAGGAAGAAGAGGAGGAGTATGTGGTGGAAAAGGTCCTGGATCGACGGGTGGTGAAGGGCAAAGTGGAATATCTGCTGAAATGGAAAGGCTTCTCCGAGTAAGTAAGCAAGAGGGAGGCTGACTTTTTACGTGTTCTGATAGTGGTGGGTTGAGGGGGCTTTAATCTAAAAGAGGGGAGACTTGGATCAGACGTGAGACAGAAATGATTTGCTCACAGGGCCTCTCCTTGTCTGCAAAATGGAGCTGACAGGCTCAGGGTGAGGGTAATGATGGAGAAGGTGGTACTGAGTGTCACCAGCTCTAATTGGAGCACTGTGAGCGTAGCCTAGGTGAGAAAGTCCTGCTTCTGTCTCACGGATTAACTGTGCAGTGCCATGGTGGTACATGGGGCTTCCTTCCCTTCAACGGAGTGTGAAGCAAGCAGACAGATGAAAAGAGAAATTACTGCCCTGGCCTCTGGCATCACTGCCCTTATCTGTTTCGTGGGGTGAGGGCACAGAATCCTGCTGCTTCTCTCAGCATCTCCACTTGATGTGGTGTCAGGGCTTTCTGTCTGTCTCTGTCTGTAAATTAAACTGCTGGTTTTGATTCCAGTGAAGATAACACGTGGGAGCCAGAGGAGAACCTCGACTGCCCAGACCTCATTGCAGAGTTCCTTCAGTCCCAGAAAACTGCACACGAGAGTGAGAAGTCTGAGGGGAGCAAACGCAAAGCAGAGTCTGACACAGAGGACAAAGGGGAGGAGAGCAAACCAAAGAAGAAGAAGGAGGAGGTGAGG
This sequence comes from Lagopus leucura, assembly GCF_019238085.1. Taxonomy (NCBI): domain Eukaryota; kingdom Metazoa; phylum Chordata; class Aves; order Galliformes; family Phasianidae; genus Lagopus; species Lagopus leucura. The sequence continues at coordinate 21,688 of NW_024968752.1, forward strand.
CAGCGTGGGCTTTCTGTACTCACCTCCCTAGCTCTGGATATGGCTCAGTGTCCAGCACTGGAGTAGCCGTGCTCTGAAACCTCAGTCAAATGGTTCTGCACAGAGGGGAGACTATTCCAGATGAGCGAGGCACAGCTGGAGAGCTTTTGAAAAGCTGCAGCTTTTTTGGAAGGAGGCGTGAGCTGCTCTCTGAGCCAGGCCTCTATGAGAATGTAGGGCTGCTTCTAGCACTAAACTGAGAGGTCAGTCTTTGAACCTAAATAATGTGGAGCCACGGCTTCTCGTGAGCAGCCGCAGGGGTAAAATGGGCTGCAGGGCCTCCGAGAGAGGGAGCAGAGCAGGGAGCCTCCCTCTGGGGATGCTTGTGGAAAAAGGACAAGACAGAGGCTCTGCGGTCTGGTTTGCATCCTGGGAGCTGCTGAATCTCAGCCAGCACAAAAGTTTGAGCAGCTGTGCCTCGAAAATCAGATCCTCTGCTTGTGGCTTTGGACTGTCCTGGGGCCTCAGGTCCCCTCTGGTGTACACCTGAGCTGTCTGCTCAGCGCCTGCTGGCCTCGGTCGTTGCAGTCCAAGCATCTGATGCACAGAGCCTTTCTGAGCAGCCCTCAGTGCGTCTGTGTGGCCTGCAGCAGGGCTGTGACCCATCACCCTTTGATGCTACAAGTGGAAACTTGTCTCTTGCAGTCGGAGAAACCACGAGGCTTTGCCCGGGGCTTTGAGCCGGAGCGGATCATCGGTGCCACAGATTCCAGCGGGGAGCTCATGTTCCTGATGAAGTGGTGAGTGTGTCTTTGTGTCTGTCATTTCTTCGCTTATTCTGTGCCAGAGAGGGAAGGACCTGCACCTGGGGAGTCCCTGCTACCTGGCACGAAATCTCTCACGATGGCGCTGCTGCCTGAGGTGACCCTCTGCGCTGAGGCTAACGTGGATGTGAAAGAAGCAGGTAGGGCCCTTGGGATTGCGTGGCTCTTAAGATGCCCCCCTGCAGCAGGCGCGAGCTTGGGGAGAGAGAGGGGTGTGATGTCGTGGCACGGGCCACAGCTGCAGAAGGCCACATCCCAAGGAGAGCCGTGACCCTTTCAGCTCTAGGGAAACAGGGCTTGGTGCTGGTGCAGCTGGGAGCCAAACCAGGCAGGTGAAGGTGCAGGAAGCACTTGCTCTTGCACTGTCTCAGAAGTACGGAGTAGCTGGGGAAGGGCTGCAGTTTCGATGTGGCTGCTGTCCCCACGCCTGACAACACAGCCTGCTTTTGAGGGCTCACGTGCTGCTTCTCTCTGCACCGGAGTCACTCGGGAAGGATTTGCCTGAGGACACCTCGGTTTTCCAGCTGCTCGATTCTCTCCAGTTCTTCCACCTCCCTCTGCAGCCCCCTAATTTGCTCCTCTGCTCTGGCCTGTAGGAAGAACTCTGACGAGGCCGACCTGGTCCCCGCCAAGGAAGCCAACATCAAGTGCCCCCAGGTGGTCATCTCGTTCTATGAGGAGAGGTTGACATGGCATTCCTACCCCTCAGAGGACGATGACAAGAAAGAGGACAAGAACTAAACCCTGGCACCCGCCCTGGCCAGCCTTTGTATAAAGATCTGAACTGTGGGTTTGAGCGAGAGGGGGGAAAACGCAGCTCTGCTCAGTCGGGAGCGTAGAGATGGCTGGAGAAGATGCCCTTTGAAGAGACCAGTATGGTTTCTGTGCCCTGCAGCTGCTCCGCTGCTTTATGCAGCTTCATGCTGTGTACAGATTCAAACCAGCCCGGCTCACTTTGGGGGGGGAGGGAGGGAAGGGTGGGGGGTCTGGGGAAAGGGGAGGGGAGGGGGGGCATGGGATTTCCAGGCTGTTCATTTGGCAGCTTGTGGGAGAGGAAGCAAAGCCCCTTCCATGAAGGACTGTCAGTGGTGATGGGTGGGCTGGGGACAAGGAGTGCAGATGGATACTGCTCATTCTTCAAAGACCATCTCAGCAACCCACAGCCTTCTTCCCAATAGTGTTAACTCTGCATTTTTACGGCGTAGCATGCGTGTAGGTTTTTGGTTTGGTTTTGTTGTTTTAATTTTTTTGTTCTCGTTTTGGTTTTCTGTTTTCTGTTGTTGGTTTCATTTTTGTTCTGGTTTGTTTTTCTTTCGCTATTACTGGTTGTATCGGTCTGGGGGTGTTTGGGGGGGAGGGATGTGGGGCAATTGGTCTTCTTGTTTCATCGGGGAGGGAGGGAGATGAGGTCTGGTGATCGACATTCCAGATCATTTCCAGGTCTTTTTTAGAACCTGAATTCAGAAAAGGAGGAAAACAAAAAAAGAAAAAGGATACAAAAAGAAAAATAAGAGCCCAGTATTGATACCAGAACTAAGGAGACAGGGAGGCTGACGTGAGCCTGAGACTGTGAATGTCCACATCTTTGGAGCCGAGGTCCTCAAAACCCTCAGAGC
>NW_024968752.1:24206-31255 GCF_019238085.1 Lagopus leucura
GGGGGGGGGAGGGAGACTTGTGACCATTCGTTCCTTTTCCCACCTTAATTTGACTGTCCAGCCAGCAGCACTGGGAACCCCTTCACATTTATCACATGGGAGAGAGAGGAAACCACAAAAGCAGCACAAAATAAAATAACAAAAATGAATTCCATATTCTCCCATTACAAGTGATTGTTTTTAGGAGGCCATGCATTGGTGCCGGAGCCAAATGAGTAACCCTGAACCTTCAGAGGGTTTTTTTAAGTCCAGTTTATTACAAATGATGACTTATTTCATGTCTGGGATCATGAGCCCCACCAGACTCCTGGCACCTCCTTGTAGGGTGGTATGTATCTAGACTTGCATTGTACAAACCTTTTTTTAAAAGCATGTGTTTAGGTTTCTGTGAAAACGTTGTTGAAATGTAAAGTACGTGTTTGGATTTTAACTTCATACCGAGCTCTGTCCGTTTGTTTTTGTTTTTTTTTTTTGTCTCAATAAAATTTTAGATTTATAATCCTGATTTTTTTCTTCTCAACCTTGCTCCTTCCTCCAGCTCTCTGTGCGTGAGCTCGGTGTAGAGCAGTGAGGAGGGGAACTCAGGCCTGGTGGCGCTGAACGAGGTTAGAGCTGCCCGCCGGCTCTCATCTAAGTGTCAACTGGAGCTCTGCAGCAGCCCACGGCTGCGTCTCATTCGTTGTGACTGCAGAAGAGTCGTGGCAGAGAGGTTGGTAGCTAAAGGCCTGAGTCGAGGAGGTTCCTGAGGGCGAGAGGCGTAGCTGTGATGTGGGACCTGGGTGATGGAAGGAGATGCTGCGTGAGCTCCAGGCCAGGACCCGGCTGGCTGCGCTGTGGGTGAGTGCCCTTTCCTGCACTTCTGGTGGGGATGTAGAGCAGACGGTGTCACTTTGTGTTTGTGGACGGGGTTTTTTTGTGATTTTTAATGCTGATTCTGGTGGCTGAAGATGGAAATGGCGTTGCTTTGTTCTTGGCCTTATGCAAGAGCTTGCAGCCTTCAGGATTGCAGGAAGGGAAAGCTGTGCCCCTCTGCTCGGCCCCCTGGCTCTCAATGCCACAGCACAGCCCTTGGCTTCACTGAGAGGAGGATGGGGCTTTCTGGCATGCGATTTCCAGCATCCACGGGGTGCGTGACAGAGCAGGGAGCAGCACTGAGGTTTTGGGTGGTGTTCAGCTGCTCTGCCAGTGCCTGCAAAACTATGCAGCCCATTGAAATCCGGGCTGTTCGCAGCGCTGTGCTGAAATGTCTTCCCTGCACTGGTAGCCAGCAGCAGCAGCAATTAAACTGGTGTTAATCACTGGAGTTGGAAGGAGGGAACGTCCACTTAATTGAACGTAAGGAGGCTGCAGCTCCTCGGAGAGGCTCTCGGCTGATTGATGGCCACGGGGGGCTGGAAGCTGAGTGCTGCAGGAGTCTGGAGGATGTGGGGCTCCTGATGGGGCAGAGCATCGCCTCCTGAGGCCCTGAGCCCAGCTCTCTGTGTGCTGGGAGCTGTGCTGGGTCGCGGTGGTGGGTTCAGTGCTCAGGGATGGGGGCAGCCCAGCACTCCTCAAAGCCGGGGCTCTGGCCGAGATCAGAGGCAGGAGGCCCCGCTGGTGGCTAAATGCTTCCTGCCTTGGAAAATGAAAGGTCTGCTCACCACCTGATCTGCGCTGGCAGGCAGCCCACGCTGCTGACAGTGCCAGGATGTGACAGCGATGCACAGAGCGCCGGCCCCGTGCTGCCCCAAAGGCTGGGGGAGAAGCTGCAGGCAGGGATTGCACCAGGAGCGTTGTCAGCTGAAGGCAGAGCAGGGCTGCTGGCTGGGGTAGAGCAAGAATAGGGGGGATGGCAGGAGCCAGGCCATGGAGATCCCCGAAAAGGAGGACAGTGGGGGAAGGCAAATGCTTGGAGCTGGTTCCCAGAGCCTAACAGCTGCCTGGGGTGATAAACAGCCCTGGGGCCCAGGAAGAGACTGGAAAAACCTCATTTATTTTAGTGCCCTGGGCTGAGCTGGGAGCAGGTGGAGCTGCCCTGGCCTCAATGCCCAGCAAAAGGGAGACGAAGCCATGCCCTCCTGTGAGCAGGGGAGGTCAGTCTGTGGAAAATCATAGTGGCCCCATGAAGTTCCCAATAGAAGCCGGACCTCACCTCCCTTTGGGTACAACGTGGTGCTGCTGCTGGGCTCTGCCAAAGGCAGGACTGTAGCACCTTGCTGCCCAAGCCTCCTCTTGTTCATGGGCTCAGTTGGTGGTTCCTAATGGATTTGGGAACCCGGCTCCGTACCAACGCTGCCCCCACTAGAGGCCAGGTGGGGGAAATGCTGCTGGCAATGATGGGGTGGCTGCTGCTGCCTTTGAGGAACACCCACAGGCTGGGACAGCAGCAGTACCTGCTCCCCACAGAGCACCACAGAGCTGGGAGCTGTGCCCCACAGCCCCCACAGGGAGGCTCTTCAGTTTCCCAAACGTGTTTCAGCTTAAGAAATGAAATAAAGAAGAAAATACACGAAACCAAGGCCTGTACAGTGAATAAGCCATTTTATTTTTTGTCCTGTGCTCACACAATCTCTCTTCTTTCCCTGACAGGTCACAGATCATTAAAATAAAGTTTCTAAGAGGAAAATAATTTAAAACATACACTCAGGGCTCCATTCCAACCTCCCCAACACCCAACATCTCCATCCCTTGTGCTTCATCTCATGCGTAAGTAAAGCTGTTGGATCTCAGGAGCGTGGTACGGCAGAGCCCTGCGCAAGGCCCGCAGAGGCAGCAGGCAGCCTTCGGCTCTTCCCCGCACCCTGAGATGCAGCTCCTTTCCCCGCAGCCTGTTCACATGCCCACACCAACACCTCCTCCTTGGCAGCCCCCAGCAGCATCACTTTCTCCCCCCCCCCTGCACCCCCGGGTTCCCTGCAGAGCTGCTGCCCGCACCTCCTCAGCGCCGTCCCCCTCAGTGCTGCACCCTCAGCCCGTATCACATGCACAGGACTGGCTAGGAAAGCCATTTTAAGCTATTCAGTTGCTGGTAAAGTCACTCCCAGCTGTGCTATATTGTAAATACAGCTTCTAGGATCGTCTCCATGGAGGAGACCAACAGTGATCAAGGCACTACCCCCACCCCCCTCCTTAAAACAAAGGAAGTCAGACCAACACCTAGGGACAGAAGAGAATCCTATAATGTGATCACACGGTTACACTGAATCTTTATGGCAAAGAGAACAATTAGCAGCTTTGAACGTTCGGGCTTCTCCCTTTTACTCAACACAAGCACTCTAGACCCTATAGGGAAAACAGGGCTGAAGCCCTAAAAAAAAAATATTAAAAAATAAAATAAAATCAAAGCACGGTTAAGAAACAGGAATCCTAACAGCTGTCTAGTTCTATAAGTGACAAGCCCACGGCTCTGCGTGCTGCCCCTGCTGCCACACAGCCGCCCCGTGGCCCCCAAAGCTTCCTCAGCCAGGCAGGAGGAGAAGACAGCGGCTGCATGCGGGCTGCTGCCCTCCTGCACAGCGGCCCTGCGCGGCAGTGATGTGCTCTGTGAGTGTGGTGGGGATGCACAGCGCTCTGCTCCTGTTAACCCTTCCCAGTTCCACCCCCCTGCAGGGCTCCGGCTCCATGCCCCAAGGCAGCACAGCCTTCCCTTCCTCACGGAGCTGGAAGGGTTAACGGAAGGCCGCTCGTGTCGCCATGCGTGCACTGGTCTGATCTAGAAAGGGATGGTGGCTAATCTGGAATTAAGTCGGGGTTGAATCACACACACTGATGTCAAAACTGGTTCAGGAAAAAAAAAAAAAAAAAAGAAAAAAAATTAAAAGAAAAACGAAAAAAAAAAAAACAAAACAACTACCTGAAATCACAGAACTTTGGAAGTTCAGAAAAACGTCTCTCCTATCGCTTGGTTTTTAAGTTCATTTGCTTAAATCTCTTTTCTTATTTAAAGCCAGTTCCTAACAGTAGTTTTTCCGCCTCCGCCCATCTCCCCACCAGTGATGCCAGCTGATTTCCTGCGCTCAAAGGATTCCAGGCTGTGGAAGGTGCTGGGCTCGCCAGTGCACTGTCCGCTCCTCCCCGTCCCTCCCCACAGGGAGCGCTCGGCCGCAGTCCCTCCTGCACAACTGACCGGCAGCAGTCACGATTCAGAAGATATATTGGATAAGAAGGCATGAAAGTTCCTCTAAGCACTTCCAGGCTCAGCCCTTCTCCAGTTCTACCTTGAGCGATTCTCCCACTCCTCCCGCGTGCCTCCCTCACTTCCTGCGGTCCTTCTGTTTCCTCTCCTGCCTCCTGGCCTGCTGGTCAGCCAAGGTGCGAGGTATCAAGATGACGCTGCCGTCGCTGGCGTACTGCAGGGCGTACTGACTGGGGGAGTAGGGCTGGCCGTTCTCATCGCGCAGCCGGCCGAACACCTCCTGGTAGAGGTTCTGCACCTTCTGCTTCATTTGGCGGATGGACTTGAGGAACTCCACCTTCTCCCTGAGCAGTTTGGACTTGTCCCTCTGCAAGTCCTCCACGTCGCGTTCCAGGTTCAGGATGGTGTCCAGCTTCCTCTTGCGGCAGTTCTGGGCAGCCATCTTGTTCTTGCCTCGCCTCCTGATGTCTCGGATGAGGCTCAGCTGCGCCTCGCTCAGCTGGTACTTGGAGAGCAGTTCGTTGAACTCCTCCACGGGCAGGTTGATGATCTTGTCGTTGGTGAAAGGGATCTTCATGGCTCTGGCTCGATGCTCGTCCCTGCTCATCTGCTTATCCAGGAACTCGGACGGTTTCTCCTTGCTGCTCTTCTTCCCCACGCTGGGCAGCTTGGGCTCCTCGGGATCCAGGCTCCCCGGTGCCATGTTGTAGGTGTGGTTGTGGCCCACGTGCTCCAGGTAAGGCAAGTAGTGGAGCTGCGCCGGGTCCTGGTAGCTCATGCGGCAGAACTTGCTGTACTCAGGCTGGTACCCAACCGCCCCTTCCGCTTCCTCAAAGTCCACGTTTTCAGAGTCTGAGCTGTAGCCGACAGCTCCTTCCTCCGAAAATGAGGAGGAAGAGGAAGAGGAGGAGGAGGAGGAAGAGGAGGAAGAAGAAGAGGAAGAGGCTTCTGAGCTGCTAAGGGAAGCGGGACTGTGGCCAGAATCCAGAGAAAGACCTGAGTCAGAATCAAACTCCTCTTCCAGCTGCGAGGCCTGCACTGGGTTGAAACCTTCTTCAATGGCCAAATCCATCAAGCTGATCTCATCGAGCATGGCTTCATCCAGAAGGCCGCCCAGCGGGTCGGGCAGCTCAGGGCCCGCCGTCTCATTGACCGTACTGTTCAGCTGTGGGGGGAAGAAGATCCCACTGAAGTTGGTGGAGCTGAAGGTGGTGTTGAGGCCGGTGGAGTTGTCCGGTGCCAGCTGCAGCAGCGCTGAGCTGCCGCCCATGGAGGGGCTTTCAATTTCAGAGCTGAAGAGGGAGAAGTCCTGTGAGCAGCTGCCCAGAGAGGCCTGATGCAGGCTGACATTCTGATTGATGGGAGTGTTTGGGGCGAGGTTGTAGTTAGAAGTCAGCAGGTCTCCGCTCGTGCCGTTGTAAAGGGTTTCAGCGGTCGTGCCGTTCACTTCCATTGCCTGCAAGAGACACGAAGCAGATCAGCAAATCAACCACGTTCAGGCCCTGCCTTTTCACTGCCCTTCACCACCAAAGACAACGGCGTTTCTTGCTCCTGTGGAAGGAGCTGCATCTCCAGTCCGCCCAGCACCACCCGCCAGCTGCGGGAGATTGAAGACGCTGCCAGCAACATCCACACGGGCGCTCAATGTCACCGCACAGGCTGTGGCAAAACCAAAGCTGCTGTGCCAGACCTCCAACCGCCGTTGTCCGGGAGCCGGGTGCTTGGAGCAGCCACCGCACCTCCTCTAACCTCAGCTGAGCGACAACGTGCGCCCAGAAGGGCAAACCCCTTCCCACTGCCACCCCTCCAGCACCAGCAGCTGCCACCCCAGGGCGCTCTGACCTGCATTTCCATGATAGACATGAGGTCCTGCCACTGCTGCTCCAGATCGAAGGGCGACTCGGCCTCTGGGAGGAGAGGAGACAGCAGGCTGCTCTGGATGCCCGCAGGCCGGCTCTCGCTGGGCACAGCTTCGCTTAGGGTGGAGACATCTGCAGCTGGAAACTGAACCACGTGAGGCACAGTCAGTCCCCAGCTGATGAGCCGCGGCCAGGGAGGCAGCCAGCCCCAATGCCCTTCCACCTCCACGCCGGCAATCGCTTCTCCTTTGTTCAGAGCAAAGCGGTTGCAGTTATTCCTCCGCAGTTCGCTATGAACTAATTAGAAGCAAAGCCAGAAGTCTTTAATTAATTGTGACCACCCCACACCCTCCCCCCGCTGCTACTTTCGCAGGCACGATGCCTGGAGCCTCCTTAAACAGCCTAACCCAATTTACTGCCAGCCCTGCGCTCTCGATGAGGGGTACAAGCGCCACCACAACCCCATCCTCGCTCACCTCCGAGTTCTCCCCGAAAGGGAAGGTGGCCTCCAGCAGCCTAAGGCACTCCTCCAGGGACAGGGCCGTCTGATCCTCCACGCCAGGCACCTGATGGGAAACGCAAGCCCCGGGATTAGGAGGGAGGCGATGGAAAAACAAACTCCTACAGCACAGCTTCATTACAGCGCATCCGAAAAAGAGCCAGAGGCCCCACCCAATGCTTCCGAGGTGCTCCCAGCACCGGGTTGGGGCTGGAGGGGACCCTGAGCCGGCAGTGCAGCTCAGCAGAAGCTGTGCTGGATGCCAGCCGTTCCGTTACCTGCGCAGGGAAGCTCTCCCCGGTCTCGCCATCCACTAGCAGGTTCCTATTGGTGACCTGTCCTCCCGCGCTCCTCCAGCCGTCCCCGCGCTCCCTCCCATCGCTCAGCTCTTTGTCCACTTCGCTCTCTTTCTGCCGGTGGCTGTAGTCAAAAATCTCTCTCCCGGCACCCAGATCGATGTCCTGTCTCCACAGGATGTCAATCAAATCGATGTCCTGAAAGACACACGCACGCACACGGAATCGCTCAGCACGGGCCCCTCCGGACCCCTCGGCCCATCCCTCTCCCACCGCCCCCC
>NW_024968753.1:0-29508 GCF_019238085.1 Lagopus leucura
GGGGCAGATCCTTGAAGGGGTTAGAGTCTCCCGGCCGCGGTGACCCCTCCCCCCCACCTGGATCCAAACACAACAGATCTCTGGCAAGGTTTTTGGCAGTCTTTTCTTCCCTCGCTGCCTTCAGAGCCCCCCGAATCAGACCCCAAAATTTAAGCACCGACACCCCTTGGGACGACATAGCTCTCTGAGCAAGCGCTAATGTCAAAGAGTCCCACTTGCTGGAGTCATAAATCTCATAAGGAAAAGAGAGAAGTCCCTCCTTTACAAGAAAAGAAAGAACGGTGACCACCTCCTTCTTAGAAGGGGCGGTTTTCCCGCAGTACGTTTTACAGGCTTGATATAGTACCTTAATGACGGATTCCATCGTCGCCCAGGGAAATCAAACCCTCCGCGACCCTCCACCAGCTACCAGCACTGCTTTTAGCCCCAGGGGATCAGCCCCTCCAGCTCTTCCGCCGCCTTACCACGGCAGGCTCCTGCGTCCGTCCCGCAGCCGGCTGTCACACTTCCACAGGTGAGACTTCCTCACACAGGGCACCATTTGTCGCCTTTGTTTCGGCGACCCTGACTGAAGTCTCCTTGTGAAAGTGTTCCGACAGCCCCGGCCAGTTTCGCACACTTTTCATGACACCAATATGGTGAGCGGCAAAATGGCGTTAATTGCAAGGAGCACACCCTTCTTAAAACTTTCCCCGTGCCTTAGGGCTACTACCATTATCTCTGACCAATGGACATGTGGCATGTCTTGTTTCCTCCTTATTTGGTCTAACCTGTACTTCTCTCTTATCTTCAAGACATTTGTTGCCATGGTTTCCCAGGGGCCAAGGGGCCCCTGTCAACCCTGGCGACTGCCCCAGACCATTCAGCTAACTACATCAGCCTCTCCTCATATGGCCTGTGTTCCAGACCCCTCACCAGCTTTGTTGCCCTCCTTTGTTGCCCTCCAGGGCCTCAATGTCTTTCTTGCAGTGAGGGGCCCAAAACTGGACACAGTACTCGAGGTACTCAATGTACACTTACTATCACTGAAGGCAAGTTGGCTTAGATTACATTACAATTGCTACCTGTTATTCCTAGGGTGATAATAAAAATGCTGTGAAAATGCTTAAGCACGTTCAGAAATCGGAGACTCTATTGATTGCTTTGGATTAAAGTCTCTGTCCAGAACAACAGACTGAGTGATCATACATGGAATTTTTTCACTGAGTGGTTGATTTCCCCCAGAATTGAAATGTAAGATGCTAGCAACAGTTGACATATCTAGACCGCAGCAGAAATAACACTAAGTATTGAAACCAATGTAAAGATCACAAAACTATGCAAATTTGGTACTTATTGCTGGAAAGTTAAAGTGGAATTTTGCTAACCAAAGCCAAATGTAAGATAGAATCATAGATTCATAGAATTGTTTGAGTTAGAAGGGACTTCTAAAGGTCATCTAGTCCCTGCAAGAGAACAGGGACATCTACAGACAGATGAGGATGCTCATAGCCTGCTCCAGCCTAACGTTGAATGCCTGCAGGGATGGGGCATCCACCATATCACAAGGCAACTTGTTCCAGCACCTCACCACCCTTACTGTGAAAATCTTCTGCCTTATACTGAATCTAAATCTCCCCTTGTTTAGTTTGAAATCATTTCCTTGACATAGTTAAATGCAAAAATAAAGTCTATAGGGGGTGAAAGAAGGAACAGGTTACCTGGGGGGACCACAGAGAAGTTGTCCGAGTAGCTGGGGATCAGGTTAGGAAAGCTGAAACCCAGATAGAATTAAATCTAGCCAGGGACATTAAGGGGAACAAGAAGAATTTCAATAGTATATCAGTGATCAAAGGAAGGCCATGGGAGATGTGGGCCCTCTCCAGAAGGGAACTGGAGACTTGGTTATGAGGGCCATGGAGAAAGCTGAGGGGCTCAATGACGACTTTGCCTCAGCCTTCACAGGCAAGGGCTCCAGCCACACCACCCAAGCTGCAGAAAGCGAAGGTAAGAACTCAGAGAAGAAAGATCTGCCCACTGTAAGTGAACATCAGATTCAAGACCATCTGAAGAGCCTGAAGGGCACAAGTCCATGGGACCCCATGAGATCTACCCACAGGTTCTGGGGGAACAGGCAGATAAAGTTGCCAAGCTGCTATCCAACATATTTGGAAGGTCATGACAAACTGGTGAGTTCCCGCTAATTGGAAAAGGGGAAACATAACTCCCATTTTCAAGAAGGGAGAAAAAGAAGATCAGGGAGCTGCAGGCTGGTCAGTCTCACCTCTGTTCCATGAACAGATCCTGCCAAAGGCCCTACTAAGGCACAGGAAAAATAAAGGCAAATTGATTGGTGGTAACCAACATGGGTTTGCCAAGGGCAAGTCATGTCTGACAGACTTGGTGGCCTTTTATGATGGCCTTTTGACCCTGTCCCGCATGACATCCTGGACACTAAATTGGAGAAAAATGGATTTGATGGATGGACCACTCACTGGATAAGGAATTGGCAGGATGGCCACGCTCAGAGAGTTGTGGGCAATGGCTCGACATCCAAGTGGATCCCAGCTCCTCAGGGATTGGTGCTGGGACCGGTGTTAATATCTTTGTAGGTAATGTGGACAGTGTGATCGAGTGCACCCTCATCAGATATGCAGAATGGCATGGAAAAACCAGTTGCACCTTTAGGCTAAGTGCAACTAGACTAGATTAACTCTGCCAAACAGAGTGTAGTAAGTCATTCAATCTTAATACATGACCAAACCCTGTTAGTGTTTGTTCTTGCAAACCAACAGTATGCATGCATAAAGTCTGCGATCAATGCAGTCTTACAAGGACAGATGTAAATGCAACAATTACCTAGGTACGGTGACAGCTTTCAACAAGAAATAGCAATTCTGAATTATATAAAGACTGTACTGACTGAAGCACCTCCCCTACAAGGATAGGCTGAGAGAGTTGAGGCTTCTCTGCTTGGAGAACACAAGGCTCCAGGGTGACCTTATAGCTGCCTTCCAGTACCTGATGGGGGCCTGCAGGAAAGCCTGAGAGGGACGTTTTAGAAAGACATAGCAACAGGACAAGGGGAAATGGTTTTAAACTGGAAGAGTGTAGCTTTAGACTACAGATTAGGAAAAAATTCTTTACTGTGAGGGTGGCAGGACACTGTAACTGGTTGCCCAGTGAGATTGTGGATGCCCCCTCTCTGGAAACATTCAAGGCCAGACTGAAAGGGGCTTTGAGCCACCTGGTCTAGTGGGAGATGTCTCGGCCCATAGCAGGGGGGTCAGAACTAGATGATCTTAAACATCCCTTGCAACCCGCACCATTCTATGATTTCCCCTTGTCCTGTCACAGCAGACCCTGATAAAGAGTCTGTCCCCTTCTTTCTCTCGCCACCATTTCCCCCTTTAGATATTGAAAGGCCTCTGTCACTTCCCCTCTTCTCCATGCTGAGAGAGCCCCAGCTTTCTCAGCTTGTCCTCATGGGAGGGGAAAGGAGGGGGTGTTCCATCCCTTGGATAATTTTTTGTGGCTCTCCTCTGGATGTGCTCCATGTCTCTCCTCTACTGAGGACTTCACATCTGGATGTAGTACTCTAGGTGAGGTTTCACCAGTGCAGACAAGAGGTGCAGGATTGTCTCCCTGCTGGCCATGCTTCCTTTGATGCAGCCTAGAATACAGTTGTCTTTCTAGGCTGTGAGGGCACTTTGGTGGTAGTGGTGGTGGTAATTTAGAGCTGGTTGTCTGCCATCACCTTTCCCCACAGGTATCCATCTTTATTTTGAATTCTGTGAATATTTTTGAAAATGAAATGCCAAAAATTTAGTGTCTGTGAGTACAAGTATAAACAAATGATTATGCTGAGCTGAATTTCACAGTGAATTCTCGCTGTTTTTTTTTATGTTTATCTTGTATTTGCTTCAGCCTCTTTCATTACAGTGTAGTATTTTCTCTCACACGACTAGGGGATCTGAAAAGCAGAGAATGAAATACAGGTGAATTCTAAAGCCCATGAGGGAGGCAAGCCATAACATTCTGTGGCTAGATGTTCTGAGGTTTTGTTTCCAGTCTTCAGTGTGATCAAGAGTGGAAGAGCTTCGGTACATTCTGGTTACTTTGACACAAGCTTGATATTTGTGAGTAAATCCAGCAGGCTGAGAAACAAAGGTTAGGTAATCAGGGCTACTCTGTTTATGAGGGAGATCCAAGATTTTTTGGCCCTTGTGTGGCTTGAAAAGAGCATGTTTCCTAATCAGCTCTTCTGAATTTGGTGGCTTACTAAGAAACAGAGGTGGTTGTTGTTGTTGTTGCAAATTATGCAACAACATAATGGCCAAGCCATTTCCCTGTTCCAGAATCCAGTCTTAACAGTTGAGTTTGGCATAAAGCTCACAGAGCAGTGTAAAATGCAATCAGCAGCCCCACAAAATTCTGACAGCTTTCAGCTCTTGGTTTCATACAGATTTACAGCTATTTTGAGACATGGTAACATTCAAAGTCCTTGCTTTCCACTGGGAGATTCTTTTTAAGGATACATGAAAAGTGAGTTAAAGTGAGTGAAGGAAAAAAGATACGTTAGTATTGTTTTAAGCTTCTTCTTTCCTGACAAAAGAAGGTAAGAATTTCATGTAATTTCATTATTCCTCATTCACTGAGAAGAGCTGAGACCTTATGTAATGAAGAACAGGAAGGTACTGTAAGAAGTGTTGGTGACTGGGTGAACTGATATCATCACTGGAATTTAAAAGTATAAACCAAGGCCAGCTGTGAGTGGTAAGAATGATTTGGCCAGCAGCGGGTTGCACAGTAACTCACATACTGCTATACAAATTTGAAGTTCACCTAATATCTAAAATAGTGCTTTAATGCCACATAGTACTTTAAATTGACAGATTGGCCACCATGGAATAACTTTCCTTTTTTTTCTGCTCAGAGGAAAAAAGCAGCAAGTATAAGCAATGTGTATCCCTGTAACCATAAGGTTTTCCTTATGCAGATTCTGGTTCTTAGGAGTTTTGACAGGATCAGATGTTCCAGATCTCTTCTCTTTCAGCGCTACATCCGAAACTCTAAAATAGTAATCAGGATGCACATTTATGGGGGAAACAGCCTGATGTTCTGACAAGGATACTAGAGGCTTAGCTTTTGTTTTAGTTAAGAGAGGAAGTCTGGGGGGTGGGAAATGGGAGAAGAGGAAAACTACAGCTGCCAGTCTTTCCCTTTCCTTCAGGTCTTGGAGCTTCAGCTGTTCAACTCGCATTACTGCATAATTCTGCAATAGCAGTCATTCAGGGTCCATCAGTGATGGTCGCTTTTTAAGCATCACCACACAGGAATAGGCAATTCCAAAATGTCACAAGTCAGGCAGGTGTAATAAAAGGCCAGCTTAGCAGAGCAAGGACTTTCTTGAGCTTACGGGGAAAAAGAAAGCATATGGCACCAGAAGCAAGCTTTGGGGACATGGGAGGACTACACAGATGTTGTTCACCATTGGAGGGAGAAAATCTGTGCAGCCAAATGTCATCATTTTTCAGTGGATTGGAATTTTGAGACCTCTGAGTCAGTGGAAGGCTGGCAAACACCATCCCCATTTTCAAAAAGAGTTAGAAATGACACCCTGATAATTACAGACTAATTTCACTTCAGTGCCCAGTAAAATTATGGAGAAGGTTATTCTGGGAGCTACTGAAAAGCATGTAGAAGACAATGCTGTCATGACCAATGCAGGTTCATGAAGGGAAAGTCCTGTTTAACAAATTTTATTTCTTCTTACGATAAACTTCTTTACCTAGTTGACAAAGGGAAGCCAGCTGATGTACTTTTCCAACTTTTAGGATTTCATTTAAGTTTTCTAATACTGTGTCTCAAAGTATTGTACTGGACAAAATGTCCAGCATTACTGGTAAAGACAGTCTGATCAGTGAACAGCTGGCTGACAGGTCATGCTGAAAGGGTTATAGTAAATGAGGTTACATCATGTTGTTGAACAGACAATAGGGGAGTTACACTGGTTTCCGTTTTAGGGCTTGTCCTATTTAATATTTCCCAACAGTTACCTAGATGCAGTACTTGAAGGCATACTAAGTAGGACTATATTATGTTGGTGGAATCTGTTGACTTCCTCATGATGGATTGGTGGGCTGGACAATCACCAACTACATGAACTTAAATAGGAGCAAGTGCCAAGAAAGGCATTAAGGCCCTGGAGTGTGTCCAGACAATGATCTGGAACACAAGCCTTATAAGGAGCACTTATACTGAGAACTGAGATTGGTTTGTCTGGAGAAGAGAAGGCTTGAGGGAGACCTTATCACTCTCTACAAATACCTGAAAGGAGGTTGTAGTGAGGTAAGACTCAGCCTCTTTTCCAAGGTGACTAGCTGGTATTTCTAGGATCCCCATGTTATGGGATTGCCACAGTGAATGGAAAATGGGGCACCATGTGGGATGGAAGCAATTTTTATGAGTCCCTGGCCTGCATGGCAGAGTATTTTCATGGCCTCAAGTAAAGATATACTGGATACAAAAAAATGACAGCTGGCTGTGTCCACTGTGGAATGGCCACTTCCAGTGGCCTTGAATCAATTAGATATATCGAGTCTCATTCTGGAAAATGAAATTCAATTATTACATGTATGAGTCAAAAGATTCAAACAAGTCACCATACCAACTGGGGAAAAACTAAATTCACCATCCCCCTGAGAAAACTCAGGAACATATCATCAGAAATTACCAAGGCCCCTGTACAAGTGAGCCTGTACCACCTAGATATAGTAGCAGAAAAAAATAGAAGGTCAAATCTTGAGGCTCCATTTGAGCCAGATCCATTTGAGATCTGTCCTATCGTGATGCAAGAAAGCAAAAAAGGTGCAAGATTGACCAATGGGATGTCCCCTGACCAGTAACCCCCCTGCTCAGACTACATGACACAGCCATACACAGCAGCCAAACTTCTGGATCTAGTGCTGCAGTTTAGATAAAAACTGGGAGAAAGTGTACTCGTGGTTGCTCTGGTCACAGCACGTGGGGGCAGAAAACATCATAGTAAATGGACCAGAAATTTCAAAACTGGCATCCATTTCTACTCACTCTGTCGTCAGGCAAAGTCTATACGCAGCAGTCCAATGTAATGAAGAAAATAATTTGTTAATTCAGTGGCTGATTTTTTCATGCCAAGTAACTTGGCCAAATAAAAATAAATACCTTTACACAGAGATTTATGATCATCTATGTAAGACTTACAAAACTGTATTAGAGAATTAGGTATGAAAAAGGCAATTTATGAGGATGCCCTTGAAAGTCCTGGTCGGATGATGTTTTCAGCAGGAATGAGAACTACAATCCTGCAACAAGCCCCACCATACCAGTATGGTACTTCGGTATCCATACTGAAAGCCCCAGCAGCTGTGGAGGCCGTAATACAACAGGTTGCCCAACTGGTGCCAGATCTGGCAGAGATGAGTGCCTATGGTTAGAGATCCATCTGTGACCAGTCCCTAAAGGATTCCAATCCGGTCCCATTAGGGTCTCAAGAAAGCAAATATTCAATGGCCTGATTAAGGTAGGAGTTCAATTTCAAAAAGTTGACAGATGGCCTACTAAGGTCTTATTATAAGTATGGAGGCAATAACTGACAAACAGATACTCCAATCATGGAACGGATTCCAAGAAACATAAAATCTAGAGGATTTCATAGTCCCATCAGAAAAAGTGTAAAACTCCATAAGGTGGGCTGGGCAGCCATGGCTGAGCCATCTGAGGGAGAAGTGTTGGGGATTACTGAGCTAATGTTATGGTGGTGGAGCAGAAATCTCGGAAGAATATTCAGCGGGTTATGGCACTAGTGGATATCAGAGTGGAAACATCCATTATATATGGTGACTCAAATAAATTTTAAGGCACTAAGGCAATGATAGGTGAGTTCAGGGGTCAGGTGATACGTATAACTCAAATGTGGTACGGCATCTCCCACCTGGGAGTGCAGGGTGGCTATCACCCCCCTTCCAGAATGTACATTGGAGATAGACATTCTGTGGGGTCTGACTCTACAGACCAATGTGGGAGAGTTCAGGCTAAGAGAAAGATGTATTAGCAACTGGGCAGCGCAGGAAATTTTAAGAGGCTACTTGCAAACTTAGCCCATTTGTTTGCCACAGCTGTGTCAGTTCACAAATACAAAATGGTGTAGATGCCTGGGTGGACAAGAAGAAATGCCAAGACTGCACAGGAGCTGGAGAGAGTAGAGACGTACACACAGCTCATATAACTCTGCCGTGTGGCCAATCAGGAGGTCAGATGATACGTGATGAGTGATGGCAGACCACAGACAACTAAATAAAGTCATATCACAAATCCATGCAGCTGTACCCAATATCACTTCTGCCTTAGATACATTAAGTGAAGAAATAAAAATGTATCACTGTGTTCTAGCAAATGCATTTTTCAGCATACCAATTGGTAAGGTATCCCAAGACCAGTTTGCATTCACCTGGGAGGGCAGACAGAGGACTTTGCAAGTCATGCCTCAGGGGTACCTCTATTTGCCTACATTTTGTCATAATCTGGTGGCATGGGACTTGGCAAGTTAGAAGATACCGTCTACTGTCAAAATGTACCACTACACTGACAATCTAGTGTTAGTGTCTGACTTGGTGAAAGCACTAGAGAAGGCAGTAACTTCACTAATTGCCCATTTACAAGAAAAAGTGTGCTATAAACCCATGGAAAGTACATGTACCAGGGTTATCAGTTAAATTCCTGTGTGTTTTCTGACCAAGGTCTTACCCAGTGTGATCACAGATAAGGTCCAAGCATTCCTGGTTCCCATGACATCAAAGCAGTTGCAGGAGTTTGTAGGTATATTAGGATACTGGCAGTCCTTTATACCCCACTCAGAGCAACTGCCATATAGAAACTTTATATCAACTAACAAAAATAAGGCCAAAGGTGGGATTGGGGTAGAATGGAACAAGAAGCCTTCCAACACTAGCTGTTAAACATGCCCACTGGGCACATTCAATCCAGCCCTTCCAGCTGAACTGGATGTGCATGCAACTAAAGAAGGGTTCAGCTGAGGGTTGTGGCAGCATCAGATTTCTGTTTAAGCCCCAGTCGGATTCTGGTGACAGGTTTGGCATGGAGCAGAAGAAAGATACAGTATGTCTGAGAAGCAGTTATTGGCTACCTATTCTGCACTGCAGACAGTAGAACTAATAACTCAGACTGCAGAGGTTATTGTTAAAACAACTTTGCCAATCCAAGGGTGGGTGAAAAATTTAACCCACATTTGTAAGACAGGGGTGACCCAATCACAAAGAGTGGTGTGTTGGGTCACCTACCTTAGTCAGAGAAGCTGCCTGTCATTATCTCCATATTAAAAGAAGAATTGCAGAAGGTACTCATCCCAGTAACGTATCACAGTTAGACATCCCAGGAAATGATTGTCACGCACCCAGAGAAGAGTCCCTTACAGGAAAGGAAATATCCTGTTCCAGAAGACACCTGGATGGTTCCATGGATGGATCCAGCAGGGGGAATTCAAGTAGGTAGTGAGCCATCACATACCATCCCTTGATCAGGACTATATGGTTCAGAGATTACTCACCTAGTTCATCAAGGGAAGCTAGCTGATGTAATCTATTAGGCTTTCAGTTAAGTTTTCCAGACCTGTTAAAAAGTTTTCAGTAACTTAAGCATGGAAAATCTAGTATTAGTTGGTTCATTTGTGCCACTGAAGCACTGGAGGTAAAACTACTCCTCAACAAATGAGAAATAGTGATTATTTTTCTCTTTTTAGTACAATGTGCTCTGTTTCATCAGAGTTCTGAAGCATGGCAAATTTCAAGTGACTGTACCTGTTCTGTGACCAGCAGCAAGGCAAGCAGAAATTAAATATCACTAGCAATAATGTTTCTTTTGAAGACCATACTATCTTGTGAAGACCGCATCATAATGAAAAGAATAATTGATTAAAGAAGAAAGTAGGAAAAAAACTTAAGAGCATCTTCTCTATCTCATTAAAAACGTCCAAATGAATAAATCCATCTTGATTACATGCAGGATTTTTCACTAAGAACAGATAATTAAGCAGGATTAGGCAGAGCATGTGGTAGAAGTCTATTATGGAGATAAAATGAGATTTTATTCTTCACTACTGCCAATCATGCTTACTCTGTGTCACCCACCATAGACTGCTGAGTCTTCTTTTGAAGGGCTTTGCACACTGAATGTTGGTCTATGCAGTAAAGTGAGAACAGTCTTGTTATTGAGTGTAATCTACCTGCATTGTGAGCTATCCTGAAGGAAAGAGCACTAAGGCAGCCATGAGTCCTTTCTGATGCACGTAGAAAGGAAGGGGTCAATAAGGGCAGAATTGTGATAAACCTTTATTGCCCTTCCAGCTGGTCTATCTAGATCTGTGCAAAGGGCAGTTCTAGAAAACCACTTCATTATTCATGAGCACTACAGTACAAAACAAAAAGGAATGGAATCTTGACTTAATACATACCAATTTAAACTTCAAACTGCTCTTGGAGGAACATAAGATTAAATAATTGTTCAAAGCTATCTTATTGCATACTGTTAGATTTAACCAAACAGCAGTTGGACATTACTTGAGCTATAAATGGGAACCTTGAACTGTAGGTGTCCATGTGCACCTACAGTAGAAGAAACTGTCAGCTTAGGCCAGCTGCTCAAGTGCCCTAGAGCAAGCACTAAACTGACAAGAATCTGTAGGAGTCAAGTTCAAGACAGCCACACATAAATCTGAAGTTCTCCATCCTACCTCCAAAAATAAAGAGGCAAGGTTGTTGCCTACCTATTTATTGAACTCAGTTTATTAGATGTAATAAAAAGAGTAGCCAATAGAGATGTGAAAGAATAGAATCAGATGCATGGAATCACAAGTGTTGGAAGGCACCTCTGGAGATCATCTAGTCCCATCCCCCTGCTAAAGCAGATTAGCAGATTCCCTTGAGTAATTTGCACAGAGAAACATTTAGGCAGATTTCGAATATCTCCAGAGAAGGAAGCTTCACAGTCTCTCTGGATGACTTGTTCCAGTGCACTGTTACCCTCAAAGTTAAAAAGTTATTTCTGATGTCAATATGGAACTTTCATCCAGTCTGTGCCCATTGCCCCTATTCTGTTGATGGGAACCACTAAAAAGAACTTGCTCGATCCACTTGACTCCCATCCATTAGATATTTATAAGCACTGATAAGATTCCCAATCAGTCTTCTCCAGGCTAAACAGTCCCAGGTTTCCTCATAAGGGGATGCTCCTTTGTAGCTCTGCGCAGGACTCTCACCAGCAGTTCTGTCTTTCTTCAACTGGAGAGCCCAGAACTGAACACCGTACTTCAGATGTAGCCTCACTAGGGCACAGGAGAGGGAGAGGAGAAACTCCTTCAACCTCTGAGGCCCATCAAGACGCAAAGGTCCTTCTCTGCAGAGCTCTGTTCCAGCAAGTCAGACCCTACACTGTACTGACATGTACAATTATGCCTTCCCACGTGTAGGACTCTATACTTGCCAATTGCACTAGTAGTATCTAATGTGTTGTGTCCCAAGTTCTGCGGTCATGCTGACACTTCCACATGCCTAGCTCTCCACAGTAGGTTTGGTAGTAGGTGTCATGTGGACTAGGGGGAGACTGGACGCAATGGTGAAGGTGATGATGCAAAAATGAGTTCAGTTTATCTGAGAAAAGACTACTTCTAGTGACCAATCCTCAGTAGTATCCGAATATTCAAGAAGTCCTGTTAAGGCCTGTCTATGCTGGTACAACATTGCTGCCTGGTTATAATGTTGAAATTATTCTTCTGAAGCCCTGCTTTAGGAGTATTGACAGTAGTCTTGTCTCGCTCCAATTTATAGGAGGGAGAGGAGGTTCTTTTATTATCTATATACCCAGCGTGAGATTAAGAAGCAACGGTTCAAATGTTGGTCCAACCAGTTTATTACAAATCTTAATCAGGGGAAATGGGGAAGGGGAGAATGGACACTATTATGAATTAGGGTAATGGGGGAAGGGAAGAAGGGCGATAGAAAAGATAGAAAAGAAGAAGCAAGGAGTCTTTATAGGAAGCAAGAGGGACATAGTCACCACCATGGATCCAGCGTGGTTCGTAGTTCCGTCTTTGATCCTCAGTAGTGGTGGGTCGTCGGGCATTGTTGTTCTATTGACGACAAAGGACGACCATGACCATGGTGATGATGGTCCTTTTTCAATGCTTCAAAGTGGTTGAGTCAGCTGTTTTTGGAGTGATGCTCAAATCCAAAGTGGTCGAATCAGCTTTCCTTTGAGTGACAGCTCAAACCCAAGGTGGTTGAGTCAGTTCTCCTTGCGGTGGCAGCTTCTGGCTCTGGGATCTCAGCAGGAACCTCCTTTGTTCTTATCTTTCTGGCCTTGCCAGCAGATAAGAGGAAGCAGGGAGGCACCAACTTGCATCTTGCCTTCTCAAGATACAATGGTATCATCCCCCAGCCTTCCATACTTAGCTGGAGCAGTTTGGCCACAGGCCAGATCTTCCGCCAGTGAACACTGCTGAGCACTCTCTTCCGCTCTTCTACAGAGCAAGCAGCTCTGGGGGAAGGGGCTTGCAAAATGTTCCCAAAGCGATATCGATTGTCACACAGTTAGCACCCATCAGTTGCCTCCTTGACAAGTCACTCAGAGTCTTATCACAAGAAAAACCTCAGGAAGCAAGCTTTGAGCCAAAAAAAAAACAACCAAAGAAGGATTCTCACAAGTCTCCAAGCTGTGTTCTGGTCAATGTAGTCTGATAATTTTGTTTTTGTAGGTCACAACATACATATGGCAATCTTCAGAGTTCCTTTTTCTGACCAAGCAAACATTGTCATCTTTGTAGAAAGACAAATTGGTTCAAAAATCTTTTTCAGAGTTAGGAATTCTAGTGGTTAACAGTTCAGGAAAGCTTCTCTTATGAGAAGCTGTGGAGGGGACAAAGTTTTTGTTGTGTTTTTTTTTTTTTTTTTAATTTGGAGAAAATGAAGCTCAGGGGAGTCCTTATAGCTCAATACAACAAAGGAGGTTGTGGTGAGGTAGGTGCTGGCCTCCTCTCCCAGGTAACTCTCAATAGGATGAGAGGAAATGACCACAATGACAGGGGAGGTTCAGACTGTATATTAGGAAAAACTTCTACAAAAGAGTGGTCAGGCACTGGAGCAGGCTGTCGAGGAAGGAGGTAGAGTCATCTGGAGTCATCCCTGGAAGTGTTCAAGAAACATGTAGCTGTGGTACTAAGGAACGTGGTTCTGAAGGCAATATTGATGGTAGGTGCACATTTGGACTAGATGATCTTGGAGGTCTTTTCCAACCCTGAAGGTTTATGATTTTATCCGAACTCCTGAAATTATGTAAATCTCATCTTCACAATCAATTAAAAAAAAAAACTTACATGGAAGTAAGAAAATACTTTGAAATTCTTTACTACTAATCTGTCGAGCATCTACTCAATGTGTGCTGTAAATTTTAAGTACAGCCACTTATAATTATCCCTGCAAAAAACAATGTGGTGGGAAGGAAGTACTAAATTTTTAACACAAATCTGAATGTCTGGATTTGTCTACACTCGCAGTGTGATAACTCTCACTGTCGAGGTCAATTTGTTGGGAGCGTCAGTGAAATAGTAGGATTTTTTTGCTTTTATACACAGTTTCAACTGCACAGTTATTCAGTGCCAATTTCCTATCTCAACCCTTGCCTGCAAGAACATTATATACACCTAGAGCTAATCCTATCTTTTTTTCTTCAGCGTAAATAAAAATAAAAAGGGGGGGGGAGGGGGGGAGAAGAGAAAAAAAAAAAGCAAAAGAATTCTTTATGGAAACTTTGTTATTGTGGGAGTGATGGCTTCTCACAGCAGACAGAAAGATCTTTCATACATGTATGACATTCTTATCCAAACAGTTGTGCACATCCTATGGTTTATCTCTGTGAATGTTGAGAGACTGATATTTAAAAACCAAAGCTTTTCTTCTTATCGTAACCCTTGCTTGGGTGCAGTCCCATGAAGAGTTAAATCAGTTTGTGATACTGTGTCTTATCACAGTAGTTAATAGCTTCATTTTGGTGAAGTCAGAAAAATGTTTATCATATGAAAGCTTAGAAAGCTTGTCTTCAGAAACCTCTTAATTCTGACAAAACTTTTGTGTGAAGTATAACCAACTAACAAGAGATATTTTGATATTTTTAATCCTTAATTTGTTTTTCCTTTAATCCTTTAATTTGTTCAGCACAGCTTTCTGGTAGCTGCTGAAACTATTACATGGTTCCATATGAGAGAATATAAGCAAAATGTTTCCTTTTAAATTGATTTAGTCCCTTTTCTCCTAAAGATAAGAACTTGGCACTGAGGTGTGCATTTCTTCTAGACCTCAGAACAGCACCTGTAAGGACTGTATTAGCCTGAAATGGGTTAATGCTACCTTTGAAACACCTTGGTTGCAGAAATATCTTCCTTTAATCTGCATAGCACAGAGACTTTCTCACATAACTGTCCTATTCTGGGGTCAAGACTGTTGAAAACTGAAATGTCATCTAATTGTCTTGCTAGTTCATCAGATGGCTCATCATATGTTTTCAGTAACGTTTTTTCATTACTCCTATGTCTAGATCTAGGCAGTGTCAATCACATAAATTATGATTTCTAGACTTTCACTTAATATATACATAGTCTGAATAATTGGATGTACTACAGGTTAAAAGTTTTTTTCTTTCATTTTTCTTCCTGTATTAGTTATTTTATGCACTGTGTGTACCAAGATTGATAGTGGAACCCACTTTAATCTTAGATCCCCAAAGAAGCTGCTTCTTGACATAAAATACTTTTTTTTTAATTTAATAGATTGCATCTTAGAAAATTCAGTGGAAGTGGAACAAGGATGATTACAAATAACTTCTCAATCTAGTTACTAAAACATGTCTAAGACAAAGCATTCACTGCTGTTAGAGAAAATAAATTTATTGTTCACAAAGAGCTACTGCTGAGGAATGTTAAAGTCACCTTTAAATCAGCAGTATTAGAGAAATGTAAATTCCAAATAATGTGTTCTATCTTTTCACTAGTAAAACATTTCCGCTTGCTTACACACTGAATAGAAATAAAATATCATCCTTTTTTAAAAAAAAAAAAAAAAAAAAAAAAAAAAAAAAAAAAAGATCAACAATCTTTCCAATAATGACCTAGTTCAAGGAAAAGGAAAAAGCTGGACATTGCTCTGAAATGTGGACACTCACAACTCCTTGGTGCCAGATGGATTGTATCCTGGAGTGCTAAGGGAGTTGGTGGATGTGGTGGCCAAACCACACTCCATCATCCTTCAACAGTCCTGCCTAACTGGGAATGTCTGGGTGGACTGGAGACTGGCAGATATGAAGACCATCTTCAGAAAGGGCCAGGAAGATGATTCTGGTAGCTGCGGACCTATCAGTCTCACCTTGGTGCCATGGAAGGTTGTGAAACAGATAATCTTGGGAGCCACCATGGATCAATTAAAGGTCAGCCATGGGATCAGGCCCAGACAGTATGGGTCTATGAATGGAAGATCCTGTCTGACAAACCTGATTTTGTTCCATGACAGGGTGACCTGCTTAGTGGATGAAGGTGAGGCTGTTGATGTGGTCTTCAGTAAAGTCTTTGACACTGCCCCCCACATCATCCTCGTGGAGAAGCTGGCTGCCCATGGTTTGGATGAGCATTCGCTCTGCTGGATGAAACACTGGCTGGATGGCCCAACTCAAAGAGTTGTGGTCAGTGGAGTTAAATCTAGTTGGAGGCCAGTCACGAGCATTGTCCCCCAGGGCTCTGTTCTAGGGCCGCTTCTATTTAACATCCTTATTAATGATCTTGATGAGGGGATGAGTGCACCCTCAGTAAGTTTGCTGATAACACCAAGTTGGTAGGGAGTGTTGTTCTGCCAGAGGGAGGAAAGGCATTACAGAGGGACCTGAATCGATGAGCCAAGGTAAATTGTATGAGTTTCAATAAAATCAAGTGTCAGGTCCTGCATTTTGGTCACAACAACCCCAGGCAACCCCAGGCTTAGGGAGGAGTGGCTGGAAAGCCGCCGGACAGAAAGGGACCTTGGTGTGCTGATGGACAGTTGGCTGAATATGAGCCAGCAGTGTGCCCAGGTAGCCAAGAAAGCCAATGGCTTGTATCAGGAATGGTGAGCATTTGAAATCTGTAAGTAAACCAGGAGATGATTAGACAAGCTGTCTGGAATTTGAGGACAGTCAGTTACTGATAAACCATGGTGACAGATAGCCAACAATGCTTTCAAAATATCAGTGTGCTTTCAGAATTGTTTTCAGGCACAATATTTCTAAAGACCTATTCTTATGTTTCTTATCTGTCACACTGGTACTTGTAAAATGCTATTGAGATTGTGGTTTGCAGCCTTTAACACATCAGCTAACATAATTTCGTACTATATAACTAATATGCATTTAATTTCTGGTTAATGCCTTTGAATTACAGTAATAGCACTGAGGACCATTACTGCTGACGGGCACAGAGGCCGGACACATGGGCAGCATGAAAGAAATATAATAGATGTATGGGCTTACTTAGCTACTGTCAAGTGCAGAGACACTACGATAAACATTAAACTTTACATGAGTACCAATCTAATTTTTTAGTCCATGTTACTGTAAATACTGCAAAGTAGGTTATGTAGAAGATCTGTGCTTCAGCTTTTTCACATTTCTCTAGCTGCATGGATAATTAGACTTCATGCAGATTGAACATTGGATGGTAGAATGATCTTGGTAGAACTGAAGTGGCCATTTGTCCCCTGAATAATGGAAGTAGGCTTTTAAAACAGTTAAATGAAAGGTATGAACTCGTATTTCTACATCCACTAATACAGCATAATAGACAATTTCTATTTAATTTATTATTTTAAATTGCTGTGATACAAAATGTGCCTCAAAGTACAGTTAGTAAATCTTCAGGCAGGCTTGGAGAAATTTAATACATATATAATACATGATGCATACAAAACAACACAACGTCTTGTGAAGTGTTAAAACTGGACTTTGACTTCCATTCATTTTAATACTGTTCAAAGAAACATTAAAAAACAATTAAAGAGTGACAGTAAACATGAAAATGAGGGGATGACTTCAGGAATGTAAGCAAGTATCTTTTCTAATCACAGCTAGATAATTCTGATGACTTCTTCATGCTCTCTTTTTTCCTGTTATCTCAGTTCTCTTTAAGCTAGCTAAATATTAAGTAATCATTGAATCTGAGCAAGCTCTACTAATTCAAGTGAAGAGTTATACACCGACTATTGGACCTGTTACACTGAGTAATGCATTCTTATATGTCAGTATATGGAAAGTTTCTGTGAAGAAGAAACCCAATTCAGCACTTGTATTAAGTAGCTCAAATTTTCAGCGAAGACTCAGTATAAGAACATTTGTATATACATTTACCATTCCTTTAAACAGAGAAAATTAATATTAGGAAAATGATGTTCTCAATCTCCCTTTATTTTTGTATTTGAGCTTAAGAAAACTAACACACGTCCTGCTTGCGGGACGCAGCGGCCGTTCCGCGTATTGGCCAGGAGGTGGCAGCACAGACCGCGGAAAGAACTTTTCCCACGGAACTGGGCGAGCGGCGGCGCAGTGCCTGGCGATCCGGTCTGTGTGCTGTGAGGATGGGAGAGGAGCACGAAGTTAGAAGTGGACGGGTTGTGGGGGGAAAGACGAAGAAGAAAGAGGGAAACTACTCCATACCCAGGAGAGCTGTGCCAAGTGCATATAAATAGCTTTAAAAAAAAAAAAAAAAGAGTTTGTTTTCTTTGTTCCTTCTTTCTTTTTGCCAACATCTCTTGCATTGTTTCTAAATGTTCAAATACCAAAATGCAACTGCCCAGCAAATTTAATGATAATGGGATTACAGCCCATTGGCAGAAAGTGCAGGGCCATATTAATGTTCACTCAGCCTCTGTCTTGTTTATACTTCCACGTATTTTTCTTCAAAAGCCTTTCTTTCACTGCGGGTTTCATTTTTGGCTTTTTGTTCATAAAATGGGAATGCCATAAAATGGGAAGTTTTAGGTCCTAGCAAGTCTAAGCAGCCAGATCTAGCACAAAGCTGCAGTTTTGAGTTCTGTGTGGACCATTACAGTGTTCCTACAAAGATTAACAAAAACTGCAGTTCTCCCCCTAAGTTTACAGATGGAAAAAATTAATTCACCTGCCTAGAAAGAATTGATGTGTTGCAGCTGCCATTGGCAAGATGGCCCGAGAGTTGTGTGGGTGCATCTGGCTGTGAGAGGAATGTCTAATTTTAGAGCTGGAGATAGTGTAACACTGTAACTAGTTGATACTTGCTATGTCATTGCATTCTAGGATTATGTAATAAACAAAAGAACTGCCTCATAGAAGAGAATGACTTATTAATTACAATGTAGTAGTGATCTTGTTTTTGGTGTTATTGTTGCATATGTATATCCGCCTTTGCATTGTTAGTTCTAGAAGATACTGTCTACAGGTATTGCTGACAATTAAAAAAGAAATTACAATTCTTATTTATTCTTGGAAATATATTTCTTTGCTTGCTATGAATCAGTTAATACTGAGCCATGATATTTTGCTGTACTAGTGCACTTTATTGAATGTATCAAAGTACATAAGACATATTGATATTGTAACAATTAAACACAGAAACAAAGACTGTGTCTAAAAAACAATTCCAAAGTTTTAGGAAGGAAGGATTATTATAGAATTCTGAGACTGCCTGATACAAGAAGAAAGTGGTTTAGGCAGATTCACATAATTTGACTTAACACACTCATTCTATAGAAAAGAATTTAATCTCAAAGACTGGCAAGCAGAATTTCTAACAGGAACACTGCTACGCAAATCAAAGAGCAATTCTGTTGTCATGCTATGTACTAACTGCCAGATACTTGTTTGCTTTACAAAATATGCATTAATTTATCAAATTACCCCGCAAAATAAACAAAACTGAAGAAAACCTATGCATTTAAAATGGTTAGGATTTGACAAAGAAAAAATATAAAATGTTCAAAAGTAGCAAATCCAATTTTTATTTCTTCAGAAACAAGCTCATTTCAGGTAAAAGCTATTAGCTACTGCTATGTAAAGAAAATACAATTTATAATGTTCAGTGTTACAAAAAAGAACTAATTTTGAAAAGATAACTAGTGGATTTCATGATGGCATAACTACATGAGCGGATGAGGAAAATGCTTGATGTCATCTATCTTAATGTCAGTAGAGACTTGGACATAGTCCCCATCATATCCTTCTTTTCAAATTCAAAATGTGTGGATTTGAAAGGTGGACTGATGAACAAAGTTTAGTCTAGTCATACCTTGAGAGTGGTGGTCATTGGCTCAATGTCTGGCTAGAGAAAGTAACAAGTGGTGCTCCTCAGGGGTCAGTACTGGGACCAATGCTCTTTAATATCTTCAGCAGTGACATTGACAGTGGGATCAAGTACATTCTCATCAAGTTTGTGGATGACAACAAGCTATGTGATAAGGTCAAGATGACTGAGGGATGGGATGCCACTCAGAGAGACTTAGACAGCCTTTGTCAGTGGGACAAGGAGAAGCTCATGAGGTTCAAAAAATCCAAGTGCAAGGTACTGCACATGGGTAATGGCAACCAACCCCTTGTATCAGTACAAGTTGAAGGATGTAAGGACAGAGAACAGCCCTGCCACAATGGGCATAGGGATACTAGTAAATAGCAAGTGGACATGAACTAGCAGTGTGTACCCTCACAGCCCAGAAAGCCACTCCTGTCCTGGACTGCACCAAAAGAATCGTGGTCAGCAGGTCAAGGTAGATGATCCTGCCCCTCTGCTCTGCATTGGTGAGACCACATCTGGAGTACTCCATCCTGAATGCAACCCTAGCATACTGCTGACTGTCCCTGTTTTCTATGATCAGAAAAGTGTTACTATTGCCATGAAGTGACATATTACCTTTCATTAACCCTTACATTTCCTAGATGATTGTGTTTTTTCTCCTTTTGTGACATCCATTCATCACAGTCTCAGTTGGAGGACTGATAGGATTGAGATCTTACTTCTTCAGAAGTGATCTTACTTCTTTAGAAGTTTAAAGCAACTATTTCTTCTTCCTGGTGATTATAGTGATAGTGAATTTTTCAACTGAAATGTAAAACTCGGGGGTGTTATAGAATAAATAGAGTAGATATGCTAAGCCAGTTTAAGTGACAACACTTTTCGGGAAGAGAGGATAAAGTTAAGGAATGAAGCAAGTCATTAATCTGAGCAAAAGTGAAAAAAAAAAAAAAAAATCAGGGGAGCAGAAAAATGAATAGATAGGGCACGCACAAATCAATAGCAGGACTGTCATTAAACTCAACAGGAGGCAAGTTTTGTTCCCTAAAGAAGGACAATTTTTGCAATGACCCTCATTGTCCACTTTGCATCATATCTCTTTGAAATTCTAGGCTCCTTTCAGTCAAATTTGGCAGAGAGGAAAGAGTTTTTAAAATGTTATTTTTTTTTATTTATTGAAGATGATAATGATCCAGTTGTAGCAATAACATATTTCTATTTGAAAAGTGAGTAATAGTGGTATTCCCCAAGATCTATTTTTCAGCGTTTTTCAGACTTCACATATAGGAACTTCCTACCAGGTCAGTGACAGGTGAACACAGCTCCAACAGATAGCTGATCTTTGTGAGGGATAAAATGCACACAAGGCATGCGATTCTGAAATTCAAAGGAGATTTCAAATGGCTGTATTTCAGTATGCTTAAATAATGTTCTACCCATTCTGCACTTACTTAGGAAAATCTAAAATCTATTTTTCAGTAATTATCTTTTTTTCATTTAAGAAGACATTCCAGTAATTCATAAGCTTTACCTTAATTATCTCATGTTCATTTTTATAGTTCCTCATTGCAGGAAACTGATCTGGCCCAATTTAACTAGCCATGTTAACACAGAGCAGACTCATCAGACATGGCCACAAAGGGGTGCAGAGTTCAGTTGACAGCTACATACTAGCACAATAATGGTTATCAGGATACTGTAGGAACAAAGTAGTTATCTCAGAATTGTACAAGGTATCAGCACTTTTTCCTAACTTCTAAAGCCTCTGCCTACTTCTGTTTACATTGCCTGACCTCTGTGAATTTGACAACTACTGCCAATACACACACACACAAAAGGATAATCAGACAACTGTACTATGCTTGTGAGATTTATAATAATGTCTCTTACCCATTCTCCAGGGAAACCAAAGACTTCCCTATGTGTTGGATCTGGTTTACATATCAGGCCTTCTTTTTGCCTCGGAAGTTTGTCACCTAGAGCAACAGCCCTTCTTTTTTGTCTTGATGGAGGAGCTCACAATATCGGAGACAGGTTGACTATCTAAGGTGACCCTCCAGCCTCTTTTTCTTCCTTTGACATCTCAGAAAAAATATGTAATTTATATTTGCATTAAAAGACAATTTTTCATTTTTTTTATAATCAGTAGCACTGGGACTTAGCATTACCTTTTGGGCTTTTGATGACCTATAGTATAAAGATATCTTTCCTTCAAGTATTTCTAATGTACAGTAAAATCAAATATTTTCCTTTTAGCTGTTTTCAAAGAGTTTGGCAACATTTAATGTTTTTTGGTACTCAATCCAGTTCTTTGATCTTCCTCCAACATTACGTAATTCTGTTTATAAGTTGTTGTGTTTAAGTGGAAAGAACTGACTTGTGGATAAGACAAAGCAGCACTCCTCTAGCATCTGATTCACCAACTGCTCTTGCATACATGCAGTTTCTCCAAGGGCAATAAAGGATTACATGTTTTCTATGGATGTTTTCCATGAGAATTCTTTTTTTGCCTTCGAATATACAAAATCTGAACATCCATGCTGCTTGTGATTTTATGCTCCTTCTGAAAATTCTTGCTTTTTTCCAGACAAGAAAACGTATATTTGTGTGATCCATGTTTTATTATTTTTAGATAAAGTGATGACCATTAGTCTTCTCAGTAAGACTGACATTCACTACTTAATTTTTCCATAAGAGTGCAATCCTTATTCTTGAGATGTAGTTAATATAGTGAGGCTACAAATGATGGAAGTGGTAGTGAGAATCCATGATTTTATTTTCATGCAGCTTGAATGGTCTTTTTTTATTTTTATTTAATTATTATTACTATTTATTTTTATCATTTTTATTTATTTATTTTTTTAATTTATGCAAGTTCTGAAAATAATCAACTGGTTTTCCTTGGACAAAACAGAACACCATGAGGTTTCCATGAGGTGGCCATGGCCTCTAAATTGTTTGTTACTACTAGTGGCTTCTTCTCTACTCATCAGTTTGTAGATGAACTGTTGAGGAATAATGAGGTTTCCTTAGTTGAGTGAAGTATCAGAATATCAGTGAAAAGGTGTCTGTAGTAAATATTTTTCATATTTGCATTAAAGATCATAATACAAACAGATTTCTGAGATGGACATATACAGAAGTCACTTGGAAGCAGACAGAAAAACAAAACAACCAAGCTAAAGCAACCAAC
Organism: Lagopus leucura; assembly: GCF_019238085.1. Taxonomy (NCBI): domain Eukaryota; kingdom Metazoa; phylum Chordata; class Aves; order Galliformes; family Phasianidae; genus Lagopus; species Lagopus leucura. The sequence goes on from NW_024968753.1 coordinate 22,557, forward strand.
TCAGTTCCCCCAAACCCCCCTGGTGTCCCTCCCCCCCCCCCCCCCCCCCAAAAAAAAAAAAAAAGCCAACCAACAAACAAAAACTAAAACAACAGCCATACAGATAGACAAACAAACAAAAAACAAAACAAAAAAAAAAAAAAAAAGAAAAAAGAAACGAATAGCAAGACAAAAAAACACACAATGGACACTTTGAAGAAAACAATGAGAGATACAGAGATGATGGCGAAGAAAATTGTCAGCAATACCTGTAGACAGTATCTTCTAGAACTAACCATGCAAAGGCAGATATACATATGCAACAATAATAAATAATGATGTGGCAGGGTGAGCAGGTGGAAGTGTGAGCTGAGCTGGGCTGCGTGTGTCCTGTGGGTTTCAGGTAGGACAAGCCTAGAATCTTAGTAGAACTGGTTTTTAGCCTTACCAAATAAAAACCAAACCAAAACAAACAAAAGAAAAAAACAACTTGTTATATTGTGTTTATGGTAGTTATAAAAAGTTAAAAGCCTTGTGATGCAGAAATGCACAACATACTGTGAACAGGAAAAGAATGATACAGTTCAATCAGATAAGGACATTAAAATAGCAGAAATAGTGAAAGAAACCACCTCCTTCCCTACCTTCCTCTATAGAAAAATTAGACTGCCTTGAGGAGGGTACAAAATCATCATCATTGGGCTGATGCAAGTGAACAACTCTGAACCACTCAGGAAATAATTTTTGCTACTGTATCTTCAGTTAGTGAGCAGCTTGTGAGCTCTCAGGGCCAAATCAGATAGTATTCAGGAAAAGCAGCATTACCTTTAGGTGAGGGTGGAGCCACTCATGTGATTAAGTTCTGAAGTGTGGTCTAAACTACTTAAAAGTAAACTCCAGGTTGAATGAATATAGCTTCACATAAAAAATGAAGACGCGTAATTGCTTACAACACAACAGTCTTGAAAAATACAGCTCTCTAGGTGTTAGATTCTTATGTTCTATTGGGGAAAGAAATTGTGTGATTCCTAGTGATTTGATCTGGGAGCATCCAAAGGTACAAAAGGAGTAATTTCAGAGAATTTCAATTGGAATCACAGAATCACTGATTCTGTGAATACTTCACTGTTCCATTTCCATTTTCTGTTTAGAAGGAAAGAGAAAACTGGGAGTCATGAGACTTCTATTTCTGCTTGGCTCTGCAGTGTATGCTCCCTAGCTGTCCCACCTTCAACATTAGAGTAAGGCCTTCAGTTTTGGACAATCTCTCTCCTGTTTATTTGATTTATTAGCTAAAATTCCAATTGTATTGTGCTATATTGCATTCTCTCACATTGTGCTATAATATCTAGTAAATTAATTTTCTCCCTTAGCTCGTTGCTGCTGTTTTGTTTTTAGACCCATCACAGTGCGTGGGTCCATGGGTCCCCCTGTGCCATTTAGTCAAGGATCCAGGTTGAACCAGGCCAGAGCTGTGACCATGCTGTATCTGAATAACCGTGTAAAAGGCACTAAGTGCACTGAGTAGGACTTCTGCTCCTCCGTACGTTTTTGTTGAGTTTGTAATATAGAGTTGGTTGTATTGAAATGAAGCTTAATTGTAACTTTCCTAAAATCAGAATGCTGTAATATCATAATTCCAAAGATGCTCACTGTATGTTTCCCATTTACAAGTATTTATAGCTGACCTACTGTTACTGAATCCTCGCTAATTTTATATTTACTTTTATTCTTTAAAAGATACAACTGCTAAGTGAGAAGATGAAAAATTCATTGTACTCTGCAGAGAAGAAAGACAATTTTCTTTGTATGAATGGCAGAACAGCCCCATGGCAGGATTCGTAGGGTGAGTTAATACCTTTTTCTGGACTAACTTCTCACACAGAGAAGACACGAAAGCTGCTTGCAGTTCTGAAATGGGGGATGTATGGCAGAATAATTAATATTGACCTTCAAAGGTAAATACAGACTGAGAACAGTTGTAATGTTTATAAACATGTGGTTTATTGTAAGGTTTATAAATACCTGAGGTGTGGGGGCCATAGTGGTGAGGCCAGTCTCTTTTCAGTGGTACGTGGAAACAGGACAAGGGGAAACAGACATAAGCTGCAGCATAGGAAGTTCCACATGAATGTGAGCAAGAACTTCTTTAGGTGAGGTGACAGAGCACTGGAACAGGATGCCCAGGGGGGTTGTGGAGTCTCTTTCTCTGGGGATATTCAAGAGTCGCCTGGACACCTACCTGTGCGACCTAGTGTAGGGAACTGCTTTGGCAGGGGGTTGGACTCGATGATCTCTAGAGGTCTCTTCCAACCCCTACAATTCTGTGATTCTGTGAATGACTGCAGCTGCACAGTGTTGCTCAGTTAAGAAAAAATTAAATGTAATGCAGTGGAGAAAAGGGGAAAGAAATGAAGAGTTGAGTGTTCAGATCACATACACTGAGCCAAAAATTTCCATATATTACGTGTGAGGTGCTTCTGCCAAGTGAAAAAGTATCATTGATTTTTACCCCTAGAGTCTAATGGGAGAAGTGAGAGGAAGCACCATGAATTTCCACCAAACACTGTAGGTAAGCTTGCTTCATCACTTTTTTTCCACTCTCTGTCAAGGCTAGTGGGGTAAGAATCCTCAACAAGGGAAAAACTGGGGCGAAAGTACTCAGAGAATCTGCTGGGAAAAGGTGAAAAGGAATTGGGCAGTGTTGTCTATGAGAGTGGATGTGGTGATGCCCCAAACTGCAGGTGTATTTTGTGTTGGATGTTGGCAGCAGTGTTTTCTTTGTGTAGCTCTGCTTCATGGTATGAGTGGTGAGAGGCAGTCAGAAAGCTCACTTGGCTGTCTGCTCAACAGGCATCACATTGAACCTCTATTTCAATGGCGAATATATGATGTCTGCTGGCAGTCAGTTTGGGTATGCAATTTCTGTGGGAAGAAGGATGGGACTGAGGAGACAGATGGCCTTTAGAGAATATGGCCTTCCAGTTGTCCCTAAAAGCAGCTTATGCTACCATGGCCCGGAGTCACAGAATCATGGAATCATAGAATGGCCCGGGTTGGAAGGGGCCTCAAGGATCACGAAGCTCCAACCCCCCACCACAGGAAGGGCCACCAACCTTCACATTTCATAGCAGCCCAGGCTGCCCAGGGCCCCATCCAGCCTGGCCTTGGACACCTCCAGGGATGGGGCATCCACAACAAGGCCTTCCTGAAAGATCTGAGCATTCAATGTAGGGACTACATGAGTTCAGTAACTCCTCTGCTATCCATAGAAGTACATGAACATTGTGAGTGAATGATACTACAGCACACCAACCAATATTAGTACTGCTGCTAGTGCTGATGGAGGTAAATGAAGAGATGTAAGAGAAAATGTGAAGTTAGAAGACACAAAGTTCTCCTAAAACATTTGCCGAGAGTTTTACTCACATAAGTGTTTCCATGCATTAAAGTGGTATTGTTCACATGAATAAAGGATTCAGTCTTTAGCCATGCCATCTTTTTCAGTGTAGAAGATTTTAACGTGACTGTTGTATATTCTTTAAAAGACAAACAGATGTTTTACTGCAGTATTCTTTTCTTCTACATCTTTTTAGTTAAGTTTTACAGAAACTGCTTTACATATGTGATTTTTTGAGAGCTCTTATGCTTCTCTTACTGTATGATTGTCAATTTCTATGTTTGATTCATATTAATGACTTTTTAAATTGTAATACATTCTATTGGTTGTATTGCAATGAGATTGCAATTGCAATATGTGATAATGCATATCACAAATATGTCTCATGCTCAACTTCCTCTCATTCCCTTTGATCACTCTGTATGACTGATTTCTCAATACTGCTGTGCTGTCTTTCATGGTTTTTGTCTTTTCCTTTTGCAGAAATTGCTGACCTTCACAAACCGTTCACCCACACTCTGTTCTCATAATAGTTAATATAACCCCAAGCTTTAAGCTTCTTTTTAGCTTTACTCTTTTTCATCTATCATAGATGAGCTGCATTTAAGTTACAGCCAACAGTACCTCCTTGCAGGTCCATGCACTGGAAATAATGGAGGTCCTTGCTGTGAAAAAAGGGGAACAGAGATGCAAGGCAATGATGGAGCTGGAAAGAACAATAAGAGAGTTTGGCAGACTTTTTTCACAGGACATTCATTGATCAGTTAGCTCTCTTCTATTAATGAATCATCTGGAAGTGGGCTTTGCCACAGTGTATGCTAATCTCTGAGTTGCTTTTGAATTAATTACTATGACTATCGGCCTTTCTATTAATTTGTAACGTGTAATAATCCAAATCACCTGTGTGATATCTTTCCCTTGGTTCAAAGATTCATTAATCCCACAAATGGCTTTCAATATAAATGTGAATATGTTGATATAACTTTCTATTCACAAATTTATGTTCGGAGAATAGAAGTTGTCCTATCTTAATTTTTTTTACAAACTGCTTACAAACTGCCATAGAGCGCGCTTTCAAATTTACATGAAAAGAACACAAACAATTTATTGAAGAAGAATTTACAGATATCATTGTGTAATATCTGCCCACATTTAAGTGTTTATATAAGTATCATACATGAGGAAGAATCAGAAACCCATTAACAGAATTTTATGTACCTTTAACATAAACAGTATCTACTAAAGACTCCAATTAGGAAAGCATAACATGGTTAATGTCTGTGACTCAGCTGAATCCCAGTGTTGAACTTGCTGTGATTAAGTAATGGATGGCTTTTGGGAAATGAATTGATGGTCCCAGGCTTGTTCCTGCTGCACAGTTATCACTGTCATACAAATGAAATTGTTGTCCTATTGCTTTTCGAACTAAGGAGAAAGATAACGAACAGAATAGATAAAGCAGCAGAACTATTCCTTGTCCTTAAAACAAGTGGCATTTAATCATCTGGATGATATGGTAGTAACTTATTTTCCCACTGGCCTTGCTGAAATCTTTGGGGCGAAAAATATGACTTCCAAGGTCACTAAATCTTTCTTATCAGTGACATCTCAGATATAAACATTCACGCAGGTTCCTACATCAGGTTGCTCTTTTTACTGTTAGGGTTTTACACAGAAAGCTTTACTGCTTACTGGGAGATGAGTCCTCACTTAGAAGGAACCCGGCCCTTGAAAACCAAAATGTTGGTTAAAATAAAGCAAAATAAAAATATGCAGTAATGCAACATGAATTAAATAACTTGTCTCAGGGAAAGAGGTCATAAAGTATTTTTCATCAGCTCACAAATGTTCAAGAGGAGCCCTTCTGTTAAGAAGAGCTCAGATACTTTCAGTACTTAGAGCTGAAGATACATATTATGACGTGTGAAATGTCAGGAGATGCCTTAAGATACCGACCTCTCCGTCAGTGCCTGGCAAGACGGGATCAACCACAGATGTATCATTCTGTACCACTGTCTGACTTGTTATTGAAACTCTCAGATGATGTAGATCCTGTCTGTTGAACCAACAGTACGTCTCATTGTTTAAGTTGCTCTGCTTTATTTTTCCTCATGTCTGCTTGGATTCTTCCTACTTCAGTTTAAGCCGTGTTTTGTCTTATTGTCAATGGATTTATGTAATCCATACGTAACATGGATGTATGATGCCATGGGCTTCTCCTGCCCTATACCCTACAAGGCTTTCTCCTCTCCGTCGTATAAACCAGTTGTGAAGATTCTCTTTTAATCCTAATGATTAATATTTTTCTTTTTCATCTTTACTATTTTGTCAGTGTTCAAGGAATTGAGAAAATGACAACGTGGCATAGAACTGGTGGCTCAAACTCTCTTGTAAAGCTGTCTCTAAACCAGCCGACTGTGCAGTATCTGTAAGAATACTGCTGTTCCAGCACCTAACCGCTCTCTCTGTAAAGAACTTCCCCCTAACAGCCAACCCCAATCTTCTCTCCCTCAACTTAAATCCATTTCCCCTTGTACTGTCATTATGTACCCTTGTAAAGAGTTGACTCCCCTCCTGTTTAGGCTCTCTCTAGGTATTGAAAGGCTGTAATGCAGCCTTTTCTTCTCCAGGCTGAACAAGCACAGCTTCTTCTGCCTGTCTTTGTAGGGGAGGTGCTGCAGACCTCTGCTAACTTTGAGGCCCTCTTCTGGATCCTCTCCTACTGCTTTCTGTCTTTCTTGTATTAGGGGCTCCAGACCTGCATTCAGTACTCCAGGTGAGGCCTCATGAGGGCAGAGTAGAGAGGGACAATCACCTCCCTGTCCGTGCTGGCCTCCCCTCTTCTGATGGAGCCCAGGACGCCATTTGCTTTTTGAGTTGCAAGAGCACTCTGCTGGCTTATGTTAAGTTTTTCATCCATCAGGACCCCCAGGTCCTTCTCTGCAAGGCTGCTCTCAAGGACCGCTCCTTCCAGCCTGTATAAATGCCTGGGATTTCTCTGGCCCAAGAGCAAAACCCTGCACTTTGCTGTGTTGAACCTCATCAGGTTCACCCAGGCCCACCTTTCAAGCCTGTCGAGGTCCCTCTGAATGGCATCCCTTCCTTGCACCATGTCAACCACACCACTCAGCTTGGTGTCATCAGCAAACTTGCTGAGGGTGCACTTGATTGTCTCACTGATGTCAGTATAAAAAGACGATAAAGAGCAGTGGCCCCAAGACAGGCGCCTGGCGGAAATCACTTGTTACCAGCCTCCACCTGGACATAGAACCATTAATCACCACCCTTTGTCTGCATCCTTTCAACCAATTCCTTATCCATCAGCTGGCCTCAATTTGGAGGATGCAGTGGGGGACCGTGTCAGAGGCCTTGCTCAAGTCCAGCTAAATGACATCAGTCACCTTCCCTTTGTCCACCAATGCCATCACTCCATTGCAGAAGGCCACCGGATCGGTTAAGCATGACCTTTCCCTTTTTGTTTTTATTTTTGTTCTCCTGTTAAAAACAAAACAAAACAAAACAAAACAAAAAAAAAAAAAAAAAAAAAAAAAAAAAAAAAAAAAAAAAAAAAAA
>NW_024968753.1:29518-33609 GCF_019238085.1 Lagopus leucura
AAAAAAAAAAAAAAAAAAAAAAAAAAAAAAAAAAAAAAAAAAAAAAACAAGAAAAACCCCCAAACTTTTGTTACTTGCATTCTCTATAAGTGTTGACATGTTGACAGTGTCAAGCTCTTTACCAATCTATTGGCCTTTCTGGTTTGAGCAAGAAATTGCACTTCAAGTTTGTGCACTTGGTTTTGTTTGTGGGATAATTTCTACTCCTACAGTATCATATCCTTCTGATATTTCACAGCTGAACAACTAGAGTAATAGGGACAGAGAGTTTTGGCAAATGCAGAAGCAATCAAAGCACAGAAAGCAAAGCTTTGTAAGTGTTCCATAGTTTGTATCATATCTGATCATAAATTGATAATCATAAATTAAATAAAATATATCCATGGCTTTACCTTCTCCAATCAAAATGGAAAGGACTCGTAGCCCCTTACAGTGAGGATTATCTAGTTAGGTTTTATCCACAACGTGCTCTGGAAAACTGTAGCAATTAAAAACAGTACAAAAAGAAATTTGAGATAATTATGGTTGGCTAATACATTGTAGCTATGTAAAGAATGGAGGGGAGGCAGAATTCAGAAGGTTTTCAGAAATAGTTCAAAGACATTAACAAGGTTTCTTGCTAGGCTTCAACCCTTGACAGAGCTACAGACAATTTCTATGTATGTTTTGTGATTTCTGGCAGGTCATTTTCTCACTTAGACTCATGGAATCACTCAGGTTGGAAAAGACCTTAAAAATCATCGAATCCAACCGTAACCTAACCATACTACTTTTACTCGAACAACCCTCTGCTACATCATGTTCCTGAGCACCGCATCCAAACGGATTTTAAAACATCCAGGGATGGTGACTCAACCACCTCCCTGGGGAGCCCAGTCCAGTGCTTTTCTAACTTCAGCTCTGAGAAAAGGACAAAAATTCATTTGGGATTCTTACTACCTTGTACCGTAAATCTCTGAATTCTGTATGGATGGGGCCTTATAAATATTTCCATAATTAGTCAAAGCACAGTAAATTTTTTTCCTACAGGTTAAATACTGCTGATTAGCAGCTTACTTTTTAGAAACTTCTCTGTCCTTAGTATTTACACAAGTCTTTTTCTGACCTGCTGTAAGCCTGCTGTAGTGTATTAAAAGGTGTTGCTTCTCCTCACAGACACTGAATCGATTACATGGATTTCTCTATTTTGCTGCTGAGAGGTTACAGATCAGTAGCACTATGCTGTTTACTGATGTCGGAGTATCAAACCCTCATTTCAGAAGTTTTCTTATGACACAGCGTTAGTATACAGTTCCCAGAAAGCTGAAATAACTCTACTCAGTAAAGTATCACATATGCTTGTCTTTCCAAGCCAAAGAAATAATGTGTGTGCATCTTAAAGCCAAGCAGAAGCTTAGTTACATATGTTTTCTTGGGACAAATAAAATTTCAGTTATTTTAACATGCTTAATAGAATTGTTTCATGTATATATATGTTTCATGCATATTTTCATGTTTCCATAGAATAATTAGGCTGTAATTGCTACATCTGGAGTGTTTGCTGATTTTATCATGAAATATCTTGCATTTTACTCGTGTTTTTACCTCTTACTCCTGTTAATATGCAACATCATCTAGTAACAACATTCATGTAGAAAAGTGATTTCATTATGGGTTAAACAACCATTGGATTAAAAGATATCAGACATTCCCATTACTATGTGCTCCAAATACTTTGAGAATACCTGCAAATTCATGAAGAAAGAAAATGGCTGGTGGCTGAGAAAGGTTAAAGATACATGGTGCTGTATGTCCCCTAATGACACTGCAAATTGAATACGAAGAAAGATACTGAGCAGGCTCCCACCTAGTATCTTCACAGTAAGCTACGCAGTTAAAGGCCAATCAACATCTTCATGCCACTGTCTGGTAAGAAGAATAACCTCCAAAACAACTTCATTGAACATCTTTTAACTTTCACTAAGATAAACCTTTTATTAAACTGTTTTGAAAGAAAGTTTGTGTGCTCATCCACTAGAAAAAGTGGCTTTTTGCATAAGGGGCTTCTCAAATAAAGCTTATGTACAGTTCAATGAGTGCTTTGAAAATTCAGGCTGTTTAAAATGATTCTGGTTTTGTAAGAATCAATTATTACAGAGTCTACACTTCCTGAACAATCGAACTGACATGGTATTCCTAATAAACATAGATGTAATTTTAATCAATATACGTGTTGTATGTTCACACAATCCCAACTCACCTTTTTGAAACTTTATTTTGACCTTTCTGATCAAAATAGTATTGCACTGAGTGCAGGTGTCCAGTTGTGGAAAGGCCTGCCATAATGCTGATGTGTGGTATGAAACTGGGGTGCTAGACACAACTAGTTCCAGTCCACTGCTACTCACTCCTACTGCCCCACAGGACCCATTAGCCAATGAGCAGGCAGCTCAGAGGGAGTGGAGCTCAGAAGAAAGATCGCAGAAAAGAGTGGGAACACCTTGTAAGGTCATGGAGAAGGTGCTATGTGCCCCCAGCAACGCTCACCCTGCAGCTCCTGAAGAGCGTATGCTGGATCAGGGAGAGGTGTGAGGAGGAAGGGAAAGCGGAGAGGAGCTACTCTGCGACAGATGAAGGAGTCAGAAACAGAGGGGTGAGGAAGACCTGCTGAGCAGGGAATGGGATGAATAAATGAAATTTATTTTCCCTAAGTTAAATTTGTTGTAATTCTGAGGTAATATTCCCATGGGCTTTCCCATCTCTGGCTTGCTGTGGAGGGGGAGTGAGAGAGAGGCTGAGTGAGTGTCTGGTGGCCTTAAAATCAACACACCAAATACACTGTGGCAAAAGCAATGTAAAATCAATATACACTGATTAAGTTGACAAGTTACAGTCTCAGCACCTTGATTACTAGGAAGTCAGGTAGATCTTGGTGCATTATACAATAGATGTTCTTACTGATGGTGTTGATTGCCTAAGCAAATTAGGCCTTTGAAGAGAAAATTGTACAGCTGATTCAATGTGTATGTATGAAGTGGTTTTAAAATATAAAAGGATAAATTCACATTAGATATAAAGAAGGTTTTTTTTACTATGAAGGTGGTGAGGCCCTGAAAGAAATCACCCAGAGAGGTGGTGGATGGATCACCTGTCCTTGGAGACATTCAAGATCAGGCTGGCCCAGGCTCTGAGCAACCTGTTCATACTCATTTCAAGGGAGTTCAATTAGATGACTTTCTAACTCAGAAGATTCTGTAATTTTATGATAATACTAAACTCAAGTAATATAAGTTACCCAGCAAAGATATTTATTTCTTGCTTTTAATTTTGATATGAACCAGTTAACACTGAGCTAACAGAAGATCACTGAAATATTTCTAGAGTTTAGGCACTTTGAAACATTGGTCACAGTTCTTAAAGTACAAATTTAAGGATCTACATCTACACTTAGAATCAGAGATAAATGTTTGGGTGTTTTTTTTTTTTTCTGATAATATCTTCTTCTCTCCAGTTGCCATAAACTTTCTCTCTCTAAAAAAAAAAAAGAAAAAGTTTAATTTATATATTATTTATAAACATACAGAGATGTCTTCATCTTTGCAGACAATAATAGGTAGCTGATTCCAAGGTACACATGTCCTTAACCAAAGATAGAACATGATCATGACTTTTTCTCTGTTCTATTAACAGCAATTCTGTAATAGTTTGATAGCACCTACCTGAATTAGTATATCAGTATCACACATTCTGCTTACCTAACGAGCTTCTTTTTGCAGAACCTTAATCCAAAAAAAATAAAAGTTGAAAGACATTCCCTGTTTCACTTCAGCAGACACTGAAATATATATAAAAAAATCTCCTTCTTGATATTTTGCCTACTTTTTTTGTAACTAAATTTTTTGACTACATAACTGTATTATAACACTACAAAAATAATATCCACTGTACTGTTTGCACACTGTTTTGAAATGTAGTATTTATGGTAAATGAATTTTCACAGAATTGTTTTCATGGATGAGACTGATCAATTTCCTGAAATTATGAGCCACACTGATATTACTGATAAATACAAACGTTCAGATAATAGATGCAAAATATATTATATTGCATAA
>NW_024968754.1:0-1064 GCF_019238085.1 Lagopus leucura
TTATTTTATTTTATTTTATTTTATTTTATTTTATTTTATTTTATTTTCCTTTACAGGCATTAATTCAGGATCTGACATATTAGTATTTGAAGGAACTGAATTGAAACTTAACCCTACATGTGCTGTCTTCATTACCATGAATCCTGGCTATGCCGGGTGTTCAGAGCTCCCGGACAATCTTAAGATATTGTAACATTTGGCATTTTAATCTTTTTAATAGTTAACACAGAAAGTGAAAAAAAAAAATAGCTTTTTGCCAAATAAAAAAATTAAGAATATTTAATATCAGTTACCTTCGAGTCTTTTAAACTGCTTGTTTAATTACACTAGTAAAAATAATCTCTGAAAAAGAAGTTATTAACGAAAATTAGATTTAACAATAGAAATAAGCTAAGTTTAAATATGTTGGGAAATTGTTGAGTGATTTAAGGCCTATCAGTCTGTCAGGATTAAAAAAAAAAAAAAACTGATTAAAAAAAAACTAACAACAAAAGCTTAATGTTTCTTTACTACGTGCTTGAAAGTTCCAAAAATAAGAGGAACACTTCACAGTTTATAAAAAGTGTTATGTTAATGCTGAATCTAAAATTGATCTTTGACTAATTTCTTTTTACTTCTGACCAAGAATCAAGGTAACATCTGATGGGACTTGCAGTGTTTTCAATATGAGAGATTTCTGTCTTCTGTAAGTTCATTATTGAGTGATTGCTTCAAGAGTGCTGCATCCTTTCTTACCCCTTAAATACAGTTGTCGTACGTCCATAGCAAGAAAATAAATCTGAGCACAGATATTGATAAATTGATAATGTATAAATTGATAATGTGTGAATATTACTCAGAATCATTTGGGAAGTTTACTCATTAACCCATACCTTGAATAGAAGGTTCAAAAACATTAATTCTGTAACTGAAAAAGGATAATTTGGAAAACTTGTCGATGAATTATGAAAAGCAACAAAACTTTAATCTGTTTGAAACTATTCTGATACTTGTTCGGTTAAAATATGGTAAAATTGAAGCACTGGCTACAGCTAAACAATGCTAGTAGATGAGTCTGAGGGCAG
>NW_024968755.1:0-1868 GCF_019238085.1 Lagopus leucura
TCCATGTCGTTGCCGCCCGCCAGATGGCGGCGGACAAAACGTCACCCGACATCGAGGTGAGGACGAAGCAGCGCTGCGTGATCGAATTCCTGCACGCGGAAAAAATCGCCCCCATCGACATCCACCGCCGGCTGCTGAACGTCTACGGCGATCAAACGGTGGACGTGAGCACCGTCAGGCGCTGGGTCGGTCGGTTCAGCAGCGGCGACAGCGACGTGAAGGACAAACCGCGCTCCGGGCGGCCCTGCACCGCCGTGACGCCGCGCAACGAACGGAGGTTGGAGCAGCTGATTCGCCAGAACCCCTGGATCACCACGCGGGAGCTGAGGGCGGAGCTGAAAATCGGCTTCAACGCCCTGGAAACCATGGTGGCCACCTCGGATTACCGTAACGTGTGCGGGATGTGGGTGCCCAGGGTGTTCGCCAACCCCCTGCACGTGTGTCGGGACGTGTGGACGAGGGGCGAGGGAGAAGGGGAAGGGTTTTTGGGGCGCATCATCACCGTGGATGCGCCTTCCAACAGCGAGAATCACTCGGATGGCGAGGGGCCGCCCCCCAAGTGGAGCAGGAAAGGGGCCGAGGCGTAGAGCCGGCCCCCAAAGGAGGAGGAGGGACGGCAGCGTGCCGAAATCACCCCAAAACTGACCCCCAAAGGAGAAAACGGGGCAGAGCTGCCAGCTGGAGTGCAGCAGGCTGCTCCCGAGGGCAGGAAAGCGGACAGAACGGACCCTAAACTGCTCCTAGGAGCAGCAAACTGCACCAGACTGGATAAAATCGCCCCCAGAGGCCCCAAAACTGCTCATAAGAGCAGGAAATAGGACAGAATGGACCCTAAACTGCGCCTAGGAGCAGCAAAGTGCCCCTAAACTGCATCAGACTGGATAAAATCGCCCCCAAATTACTCACAAGAGCAGGAAATGGGACAGAACTGCACCAGACTGGATAAAATCACCCCCAAAAGGCCCCAAAACTACTCATAAGAGCAGGAAATGGGACAGAACTGCACCAGACTGGCGTCATTCAGAGACATCGACCCCAAAAGCTGCCCCTCAGAAGCATCAAGGTACAAAAATCAGGGCAAGGATGCCCCAAAAGTTCATTACACTGCCCTGGATCGCCCCAAAACTGCCCTCTGAAGCAGAAAACGGGGCACAGCTGCCAGCTGCAGTGCAGCAGATTGCTCCTAAGGGCAGGAAATGGGACAAAATGGGTTCTAAACTGATCCAAGGAGCAGCAAAGTGCCCCAAAACTGCACCAGACTGGATAAAATCGCCCCCAAAACTGCTCATAAGAGCAGGAAATGGGACAGAATGGACCCTGAACTGCTCCTAGGAGCAGCAAACTGCATCAGACTGGATAAAATCGCCCCCCAAACTACTCATAAGAGCAGGAAATGGGACAGAGCTGCACCAGACTGACATCATTTAGGGACATCGACCCCCAAATTGCCCCTCAGGAGCAATGAACTGCAGAAAAGAGGGGAATTGCCCCAAAAGTACATCGCACTGCTCCCAAATTTGCTCCCAAGAGCAGAAAACAGGGCAAAGCCGCCCCCCGAAGGACACGAAGCTGCTCCGAAATGGCAGAGAATGGGACAAAGCTGCTCCAAAAAAGCTCCAAACTGCTCCAAAACGGCTCCACCAGCCCCAAAACTGCCCCCCACAGCTCCCAGCTGCACAACATGGGACACAGCTGCCCCACAGGCACCTCCAGCTGCTGCAGAACTGCACCCAAGAGCGGGGAGCTGCACGTGGGGCAGAACGGCACGAGGCCGCCCTCACTGGGGGCACCGACCCCAAAGCTGCCCCTCAGAAGCATCAAAGGGGGCAAAACCTTGAGCACTAAAAGCAGAAAATGGGACAAAACTG
>NW_024968756.1:0-1402 GCF_019238085.1 Lagopus leucura
ACCCCTGCTGAGGTTTAATTACTCCCCCTTGCGGGGCTTAATTAGCCTCCCCAGGGTTTGAATCTGCCCCCCTGCTGGGCTTAATGACTCCTAATTACCCCCAGGGCTTAATTACCCCCTGCGCGGGTCTCATTACCCCCCCCCCCCCCCACGAAGAGCTTAATTACCCTCTCAGGGCTTAATTACTTTAATTGGGGCAGAAAAGCTCTTCCTGCAGTATCTCATTAATTAACTCTGCTGGTCTTAATTATCTCTAGCAGGGTCTAATTACCCTTGCAGAGCCCAGTTAACCCTGCCGTGGTCTAATTACCCCCCCATTACAGAGCCTAATTAGCCGTGCCATGGCCTAATTACCCTTCCCATGGCCTAATTACCTCCTTTGCAGGACCTAATTAACCCTGCCACGGCCTAATTATCCCCCTTGAGGAGCCTCATTACCCCCTTGCAGGGCCTAATTACCCCTGCCACAGCCTAATTACCCGGCATTACAGAGCCTAATTGCCCCTGCCATGGCCTAATTACTCTTCCCATGGTCTAATTGTCCCCCATTACAGAGCCTAATTACCCTGCTAATGTCTAATTACCTCCCTTGCAGGTCCTAATTACCCCTAATAAGGTCTAATTACCCCGCATTACAGAGCCTAATGACCTTTCCCATGGCCTACTTACCCCCCTTGTGGAGCTTAATTACCCCTGCCATGGCCTAATTACTCTTGCAGTGCCTAATTAACCGTGCCAGCGTCTAATTACTCCCCTTGTAGGACCTAATTACCTTTCCCCAAGGTCTAATTAACCCCCTTGAGGGGCCTAATTACCCCTGCCAAGGTCTAATTACCCCCCGGGCGGGCAATTAATCTCCTATAGGCCTCAAATACCCCTGAGGGGGGGCAACTACCCCCCATAGGCCTCAATTACCCCCCATAGGCAACAAACCCCCCCGGGGGGGGGGGCAATTACCCCCCATAGGCCCCAAATACCCCCGGGGGGGCAATTACCCTCCCTAGGCCCCAAATACCCCCGGGGGGGCAATTACCCCCCATAGACCACAAATACCCCCGGGGGGGGGCAATTAATCTGCTATAGGCCCCAAATACCCCCGGGGGGAGGGGGGGGGCAATTACCCCCCATAGGCCCCAAATACCCCGGGGGGGCAATTATTCTCCTATAGGCCGCAAATACCCCCCGGGGGGGGAAATTACCCCCCATAGGCCTCAAAGCCTCAAATACCCCCGGGGGGGGCAATGAATCTGCTATAGGCCCCAAATACCCCGGGGGGGGGACAATTACCCCCCATAGGCCACAAATACCCCCGAGGGGGGGGGGCAATTACCCTCCATAGGCCACAAATACCCCCGGGGGAGGTAATTGATCTCCTATAGGCCACAAATACCCCTGGGGGGGG
>NW_024968757.1:0-3727 GCF_019238085.1 Lagopus leucura
AGTGTATAACCAAGATGTTATAATTGCAATATAATCAAAAGAGTAAGGCAAAGTGTATAACCAAGATGTTATAATTGCAATATAATCAAAAGAGTAAGGCAAAGCAAACAGGGATCACAAAAGAGAATAAGTAGAAGAGCTTACCCTTGGGTTGAGCTCACTAGAAGATATCAAAGAGGAGGATCTCCAGAAGAGATCCTTCCCCTCTGGTAGCCAGCTCTTAAATAGGTCCAGGAGGGGTGGAGCCTGGCTCCACCCCTTCCGGTAGCACAGGTGAATTGCCTTCACCTGTGCTCCTCTGGCTGACTCATGGCTCACCTCAGGTGATCAATCAGAGGTTCAGGCCGTGACTCAGCAGTTCCCATACACTCCACCCCTTCACGGCGTGAACCAATGATCAGGTTAACAAAAGGGTAAGCTTTCCCTAATACAGAGATCCGGTATATCGCGACGCTTATACAATTTTATCGCGACGTATGTTGGTACAGTTCAAGACAAGTGATGATTAGTGGATGTCCATACTCTTCTATGGGCCAGTGCTCGATGATGTGCCTGGAGGCATGAGGTCCTGAGGTGCAAGTCCATTCTATGTTCCATCAGTCCCATGCAGACCATCACCGGGTGTTGTACGTGATCTGACAGCAGCACTGGAACGCTTGATGGCATTTTGTTCCTTCCGGTGGTCCTGAAGGCTCACAGACTCACGGGGAGTAATACAGATGTTTTACAGGTACCAGGAGGGGAAGGTCTGCTCTCCAGGGCAAGATACAGGCCGTATTTCTGTCTTGGGTCAACACTTCCGCTTGTACTGGGGCACGTCCTGGCCGCCTGTACCACACCTTTTGGCCGGATATCTGCGGCTGCATAACGATATCAGGCACCAAAGGAGGTGTCCTGATCTGCCACAGGGACATAATGGGGGTCCCTTTAGCAATAAAGATCGGAGTGTTGACCATAATATCAGTAGGCCATGTACCTATTACTGGAGGGACTACTGAGCCTCCCACCTCCAATAGTCTCCCCCAAGGTGCAAGTAGGCCACACCACTTGGGTCCTACCTGCACCTTCCAGGGCCATTTTATTTTATGGGTACCTGGCTCTAAGTTTTCAGGGGCAGGGAGCAGAAGATTATTTTCATTACCAATTTGGGGTCTTACCTGATGATCAGTGCCCGTAATTTGGATCCTAAGCGGGGTGGCCCATGTCGTCTGCAACATTCTCAGGGCACTGGGTCTGCCATCTCGAGGTCTTTCATTCAGGTCCCGCAGGGTTTCATACAGTCTTTTTGTCCACCCCTGCAAGGACTGGGAGTCTGTCTTCAGGGCAGCCTTAAGAATACCATTATAACGTTCGATGAGGCCTGCCCCTGTTGGATTATATGGCAGGTGGAATCGCCATTCGATGTTATTTTCTTCTGCCCAGCGCTGTATCGTTGCACCAGTAAAATGAGTCCCTTGGTCGCTCTCGATGACTTGAGGTGTCCCGTAGGCAGACATCAGTTTAGTGAGTGCCTTGATGGTATATGCCTGGTTTGCTTTCGGTACTGGATAGGCCTGCAGTAGCCCACTTGCAGTGTCGACACAGGTCAGGGCATATCTTGCCCCTTCGGAACGAGGAAGGGGCCCGATGTAATCGACCTGCCATCGCTGGAGAGGATTGTGTCCCCTAGCAAGATGGGCTGTTGTTTCGGGCAACGATCTCGGTCTCATCTTGGAGCAAGCGTCGCAATCCTGGCATGCCTGGACGATATCAGATAGTTGTATGGGCAGTCCCCATGCTTTAGCAGCTGCCCACATTGTCTTTTGTCCAGCATGCCGTAGCTTCTGATGTAGCCAGCGGGCGATGTTCTCAGATGGTGAATTCTCAATCCATCGAACTCGGGCCAATGTGTCGGCTTCATCGTTTCCCGGTGACTGTAGGGGCTGATGACCAGAAACATGGTAGACACATACAGTCCTGTGTTTGACCGTATTCCATATATCTAACCACATGTCTTTGCCCCAGATCGGTCGGGCGTGGATAGTCCATTCCTGGGTGGCCCACTGTGCAATCCAGAGAGTGAGCCCCCGGTACACAGCCCAACTATCTGTGCAGATGTTCAGGATACCATCACCGGGTTCCTTGGTTATAACCATCCACACGGCTCGCAGTTCTGCCCATTGGCTGCTCTGACCATCCCCCTCATCGAACCAGATTGTCTCGGTGGAAGGATGGTATGCTATTGCTCTCCACTTGCTCGGGTTGCCCTTGCTGGACCCATCTGTGTACCAGGCATCTTCAGGGATAGGATATTTTCCCTCGTGAACGGGACTCTTCTCTGGTGGAGCGACCAGTATTTCTTTTGGTGCATCACTGTGATATGTAACTGGGCCTAGGATCTTCTGAAGTTCTTCTTTCAAGGGGGATGAAGACAGACTGCTCCTTTGGCTGAGATAGGCGACCCATCGTGCCACTGTTTGTGCTTGGGCCACCCCTGTCTTAGGAAGGTGGGTCAGATCCTTCACCCACCCCTGAATTGGCAGAGTGGTCTTGACTATAACTGCAGCTGTCTGAGTTATTGGCTCTACTGCCTGTAATGCCGAATAGGCAGCCAATAACTGTTTTTCAATCATACTGTATCTTTCTTCTGCTCCGTGCCAAACCTGAGACCAGAAACCAATGGGGGTCCGAACAGAACTCTGGCGCTGCCACAGGCCCCAACCGAAGCCGTCTTGAGTAACATGAACGTCCAACTCGGCTGGGAGGGTAGGATCGAATATACCCAATGCCTGAGCTTGTTTAACTGCCAGTTTTGCTTGTTGGAAAGCATCCTGTTCGGTTTTCCCCCAGTCCCATAGCTGCCCCTTTTTTGTGAGTCTGTATAATGGCCTTAGCAGCTGCGCTAGGTGAGGTATAAAGGAACGCCAATAACCCAATATACCTAGAAACTCTTGCAGCTGCTTTGATGTTGTAGGGACTGGAAATGCCTGAACCTTATCTATAACAGCACTGGGTAGCACTTTGGTCTTTCCTGACCAAACCACCCCCAGGAATTTTACGGACAGGCCTGGACCTTGCACCTTTTGGGGATTTATAGCCCATCCCCTTTGTTGCAAATAGGCAGTTAATGAATCAGCTGCCTGTCCTACTACCTCCAGTGAGTCGGATGTCAACAGGAGATCATCAATATAATGATATAGGTTAACATCATCAGGTTTTCTCCAGTCAGCCAGGTCACGCGCCACTAGATTATGACAATACGTTGGTGAATGCACGTATCCCTGTGGCAGGACCTGAAAGGTCCACTGCCTGCCTCCCCACGTAAACGCAAACTGATCTTGCGATTCCTCAGCAATTGGGATACTGAAGAATGCATTTGCTAGATCTAGGACACAATGATAGGTTTTTATCTCCCTACTCAATGTGTCCATTAGGGAAGCAATATTGGGTACGGCCGCATGAATAGGCGGCGTGACCTTATTTAATTCTCTGTAATCTACTGTCATCCTCCATGTGCCATCCGACTTTCGCACTGGCCATATGGGGGAGTTATACGGGCTGTGTGCAGGTCTTATAATGCCCACTTTTTCTAATTCCTGCACCGTTCTCGATATTTCATCTTGCCCACCCGGGAGTCTATACTGTCTAACATTAGTAATCCGGCGCGGTTTCGGCAGGCAAACAGGCTCATGTTTCGCATGGCCTCTTAATATTGCCTGCACCGCCCGGATACTGATACATCTTTGTC
>NW_024968758.1:0-1016 GCF_019238085.1 Lagopus leucura
ATTACTTTTCAGAAAGGGTGGTCAGGCACTGGAATGGACTGCCCAGGAAGGTGGTGGAATCACCGACCCTGGGGGTGTTCAAGGAAAGACTGGATGTTGCGTTGAGGGACATGGTTTAGTAGGAGCTATTGGGAATAGGTGAACGGTTGGACTGGGTGATCTTTTAGGTCTTTTCCAACCTCAGTGATTCTATGATTCTATGATTCTATGATTCTATTTCAGAGCTAGCAAAAAGGTAAAAAATATTAATGGGGCATTACCCAAATGCCTCTTGAACACTTACCAGGAATGGCACATCAACTATCTCTCTAGGAAGCCTGTTCCACTGTTTGACCACCCTTATAGTAAATAATTTTTTCCCTCTATCTGTTCTGAACATCTTCTGATGAAGTTTTGCACATTCCTGTACGTCTTGCTACCATGGAGATCAGCACCTCCCTCTCCATTTCCATTTGTCAGGAAGCTGTAGAGAGCAATGATGTTACCTCTTAGCTTCCTTTTCTCCAGACTGGACAAATCCAATGGTTAGATCAAATACTAGATCAGATTGCTCCTTGTCCCATCCAGACTGGCCATAAAAACCTCCAGGGATGGGGCATCTATACCCTCTCTAATCAACATGTTCTAGCACCTCACTACCCTGCTGGTGAAATCTTCCCCCTGACATCTCATCTAAATCTTCTCTCATTTATTTTAAAACCATTCTCTCTTGTCCTATCACTGTCAACCCTTTTTAAATTCCCTCATGTTTATAATTTCAAGCCTAGCTCCTTCAGCCTGTCTTGATAGGAGAGGTGCTCCAGACCTTGGACCATCTTCATGGCATTCCTCTGGACCTTCTCCAAAGGCTCCACAACCTTCCTGTGTTGAGCGCCCCAGACCAGGACACAGTACTTCAGATAGGCCCTCAAAAGGGCAAAGTCGAGAGAGGCAATCACCTTTTTTGCCCTGCTGGCCACTCCTCTTTTAATGCAGCCCAGAACACAATTGGCCTTCCGGGCTGCAAGCACACTCTT
>NW_024968759.1:0-45941 GCF_019238085.1 Lagopus leucura
TTCCCCTTTTGCATTTCTCTTTCCCCTTTCCTTTTTCTTTTTCTCTTTCCCCTTTCCCTTTTCTTTCCCTTCCCCTCTCCCTCCCCCTCCCCCTCTCCATCCCGCACTCCCTTCTCCTCTCCTTTTCCCTCTCCCTTTCCCCTTTCCCTTCTCCTTCTTCCCATTCCCCTCCACTTTTCCATTTCTCTTTCTTTTTCCCTTTTCCTTTTTCCTTTTCTCTTTCCTTTCCCCTTTCCCCTTTTCCTTTTCCCTCTTCCCCTTTCTCCTTCCCTCCCCCTTCTCTTCCCCCCTTCCCCCTTCCCCTCCCCCTTTCCCTTTCTCTTTTCCTTTTTCCATTTCTCTTTCACTCTTCCTTTTGTCCTTTTCACTTTTCCTTTCTCCTTTCCCTTTTCCTTTTTCTTCTTCTCTGTCCCCTTCCCCTTCCTCTTCACTTTTCCCTTCCCCTTCCTCTTCACTTTATTAATTTGCAAACTCCTCCAGCCTCGTGCTCTCTGTTGCCCACTGCAACGTTTGAAGAAGAGCCAGGTTGTGCCTCTGTGTCCCCTATAAATTCAGATGGCTCTGCTGTCACCAAATGCCATTACACCAGCACTGGGAGCGGGCGAAGGATCCTTCCTCTCCTTTTACAGCCTGTTCTTCTATGTCTGGCTCTCATTTGCACTCCTCCAGCACCATAAAGCAGCCGACAATTTATTTCTGCTTTAAGGTGTCTGCAGACTGGCAGGGTGATGTAGCAGGGCTGCTGCAGGGCTGAGGATCCGGCCCTGGCCGCCGTATGTCACGCAGCAGGACTGCGGGGTGCAACGCCTGGGGACGCAGCAGTGCCTCCCCACAGCCCCCGTCGCCCCCCTCTGCGTGCTCCTCCAGAACGCCGCCGCGCTTCATTTCTCATGCCAAGCCTGAGCGTTCCGAGTCGGTTTTTATTTCCATCAGGCAATAATGCTCATTGCTGTAGTTAGCAGTTAGCATTCAAGCTGTTTGCTTTCTGATGCATTAGCAACTTGACCTTCAGTTTCGATTGCGAGCGAATCCTCGTGCTAAACCCGCTGCGGCGCCGCGGTCACGGCACAAACCAACCCCTCACCAGTGGGTTGGGAAGGAAGGAATTCACCCCAGGGCAATGTGTGCTGCTGAGTGACCCACAGAGAACCGCCCTGCAGCTGCGGGCTGCAGCCTGACCCTGCAGAGCCATTAGGTTTTATATACTGCAATTACTCCTAGGCCCCCGGGGGCTGCACCGATGGCTGGACGGCCGTCATTCATCAGCGTGGAGGTTTTTCAGGTGCTGGCGTTGCAAAGGCTGTGTTTCATTCAGGCACTTTTCGGCATTTGAAACGCATTCTCTTATTCCACCAGAGCGCCCTGCAAAGACAGTGGGTGTTACGAGTGTTTGCATCGAGGTTGGCCCCAAGGCCAGCAGTGGGCTGTCCCAACCCACGGTGTCACTTCGAGGGGATGGAGCTGCCTGCCGTCCCCGGGCTCTGTGTGCTGACACCTCCAGTGTCGCTCGAGATCTTGGAGATGAAGGATGAGATTTATGCTTATGTAATGGGACTGGTTGGTGCACAGCGTGTTGTGCCACGCGTCATAATGTGCCGCGCTCTGCTTTGTGAAGAGGGCAATATTTCTAGGCAAATGCAAGGCTCCTCAGTCGCGTGCCTGGATCAATTTCACACTGTCATTTCCCCCCTCTCTTGTTTTATCCTTCGCTGAGTTTCCTATATTTTTAGTTAAGAGCCTGATACATATTTGTGATGCATTTGTTCATTACCATGTGACATCCATGGCTGTCGTTCTGCTCTGCGCTGGGCTCATTACTTTTGGCTGATGCATCAGAATGTCACCCCCAAAAGGGGCTCTGACACTCACAGTTTGGGCAACGCCAAACGTGGGCTGCTCCCAAATCTTAGGGTGCAAGCAGACACCGGGTACCACTGGCAATGGGTTTGGTGCACAAG
Organism: Lagopus leucura; assembly: GCF_019238085.1. Classification (NCBI taxonomy): domain Eukaryota; kingdom Metazoa; phylum Chordata; class Aves; order Galliformes; family Phasianidae; genus Lagopus; species Lagopus leucura. Next base: position 1,959 of record NW_024968759.1, read on the forward strand.
GCTCACCATGGGTATCTGCTGACTCTGGGCAGCTCCCTGTGCTGTGCCCTGTGGGTGGGATGCCCGTGCATCTCTGATCATCTTCTACCCAGGGACCAAAATGCGGGCTGTACCCATCCAGCAGCACAGCCCATTGGATGCCTGTGGGCAGAGCCCTGCTCACGGTCAGGTCCCAGCATCCTCCTGCTGCAGACACAAAGGGGTGGGATGGGGACAGGGAGCTCCACAGGCCCTGGGAGCATGCTTGTGACACCAAGGCTCTAATGCCATCACTGCTCTGTGTTTCCAAATTCTTGCAGGCTCTTGCAGTATTTCCTGGGCTTTTTTTTCCCTGTTCCCTCCCCTTCTTCTTTCTCTTTTCTTTCTATTCAAGCCAATGTTGTGTGTTACAGTGCAGACAGGAGACTGCTCTGAATGGCCTCCTGCCTCAGTTTCTCCACCTAAAGTAACCTTGCTGTCCTCAAGCTGTTTGCTGGTGGGTGCCAAAACCCCCCGATGTCCCCCAGCTCCCTTCAGACCCAGGGCTTGGGTAGTGTGTGTGCCTGCAATCTGCCTGTACATGAGGCTGACCTTGTATCTTTGCTGTGTTCCTGGTTACACATCTGGCTGTAATTCCTTTGTGAGCTGGAAAGCAGGGGAAGGAGAGCAGCAGGACAAAGAGGAGCTGATAGCTGTGGTCGAGGTGGGCGCTGGCTGGCAGCTGGCTCTGGGCTTTGCAGGCAGCCCACATGGCTTGTTAATATTTCTAGCACACGCTGGCTCCTGTCCCATTTCCAATGGGGTGACACGTGGTGGGACATTGTCCTCAATGTGGTCTCAGGGGGACCATGAGGGGAGGAGCAGAGCAGGGTGTGTGTTACAGGTGGTCCTTTTGTGGGGATGGTACCCATCAGTAACCCCAGGCTTTGAGGCTGTGCTCTGTCTTACTGCCCAGAAGCACTGAACCCCACAGTGCCAACACTGTGCAGCATCCCTGGGTCCAGGCTGGTGCGAAGGGAAGAGTTGCTTTTTTCCCATTCTTTTCCCCGCTGCAAATTTATTAATTACTGATTTAGCCCCAGCAACGCGGGCGGTTGAAAAGCAAACACAAATTGCTCAGATCCATAACGTCTGATGAGATTTCAAAGCACTGAAGAGCGGCAATTGAACGCATTCCAAGGCCAAGGCAGGCAGTGAGTGCCAGCAGCCTCCTGTGATGGAGGCTCAATGTGATGTAGAGCATTTGAGGGGTCTGGGATTCCACTGGTCTGGTGGGACTGGGCTGGGAGAGCTGCCTCTGCCCCCTGCTTTCCATCCCCAGGAGGAATGGGCAGAGATGCCTGTCTTGCAGTGACGTGCATTGAGATTTGCTGCATGTGGGGATGCATCAGGGCTGGTTTGGGGTGACAAAGTGGGACAGTGTCCCCAGCTCTGCCCATGACGAAGCTAGAGAAGGTGCTTTGGCAGTAGTGGGACTGGGAGCTGTGGGGTAACACAGTCCCCTCTGGGCATTGCTCTCGATGAGGCTGTGCAGTAGTGAGTGATTAGAGCTGCTGCAGTGAGGAGTGGGGTGTCTCATCCTGCATGCCCAAAGCTGTCCTCACTGCCAGGAGCTTTGCCTCTATGAGAGAGTGAGCTGTGCCCCTAACAGCTCCTCCAACACATCAGCTCCTGGAGGCTTGGAAGTGATGTGAACAATGAACACAAGGGCAGCTGCTGCAGCAACCGACTTGCCAATTAAACCTCTGGGCCTGGAGACCTTGTCTAATTGGCCTCCTTTAGGAAAGGGATGTGGGAAATGGCTGTGTGGGAGGTGGGTGGTCCCTGTTGGTCCACGCCAAGAGAGTGGTGGCAGTGAGTGACCCGGTGGCAACTTGGGCTACTGGGAGATGGAGCAGCCAGAGGTGCCCCGCTTTGGCCTCCTGCCCCAGCTTGGCTATGGGTTTGCAATTTCCCTGCACATCCCTGTGCCAAACAAGCACGGGGCTGCTGCTCCTCATGCCAAGCCATTTACAACATACCCCCACAGCCATGCTGTGTGCGCTCTGATGCCCCCGCAGTGCCCTGGGAGCGCTCCCAGCCCGGAGGGGTCCCCACACACCTCTGTTTGCAGCACAGCTGAGTCAGCCCCCGCATTTCTCCAACCCAATGCGTTTGCACAGTGCTTTGCAGCTCTGCAGGGAGCCCGAGCAAAGCGCTCCCTGATTGATGGTGTATGTTAGCGACAGCAAAAGCTTATTATCTACCTGCAATCAAGAGGGCACTTGAGCGCTGCGCTTCCTGGAGCAGCTGTGCTCCCACCGAGCCCTTAATGGTAGAGATTAAACCCTGACCTGTGTTTGACAACACGTGTTAACCCCACTGTAATGAGGAGAGTACCCGGGAGAGAGGCCAATGGATGCTGGGAGGTGACCCCGTGGGAAGGGGGACATGGCCACGTGCTGAGTGTTTTGCTGAGTATTTCCCCCTCTGATGCTGTGGGTCTGCACTGTCCCAGCTGGGAGCTGCAGCTCTGGGTGCAGGAGTGCTGGCCCAGCCCATGGCAACTGTGCAGCTGGACCCGTGCTGCATGTTGGAGGCTTCTTGCTGCAAATGCTCTGCACCCTTTGGTGCCGCACGTCAGCAATGACAGGATGCAGTATTGCAGTCGAGCATCCTCACATCGGGTATCTCCCAGCTGCTTGTGGGCGCTTCTCCAGTCTCCTGCTCCTCTTTGGCTCTCCCTCAAAACTGGGGGAGGAGAGGTGTTGCCAGAGCTCAGCTCCTGCCCCCTCCCCAGCCATAGGGCCCCACAGGCAGGGCGCAACACTGCGCTGCTGGAGGAGGGAGAGCAGCCACTGCATCGCCATCACCGTCTCCTCCCCTGCTCCTTTGCCATAAAGGAGTGTTTTGACTAAATGGATTTTTGCATGGAGACAGCAGGAGCATCGTGGCAAATCCCCTCCCTACAGCAGAGCAGGAGGGAGGTGTGTGTGTGTGTGTGCTATGAATAATGCAGGCACTAAAAGCTGGGGCTGCTGGAGCACTGAGATGCTCACCGCTCTGCCCTGCCCCAGCCTCCCCCACTGCCATTGGCCTCTTTTTCCAGACCATTAATTAAAGAGAAAAAAAATACGTAATTTGTGTTGCCAGCGTTTGCATAATGGGTGGAGGAGGACTCTGGGGCTTTCACCTGGGCCACTTCTGTGTTGCTATTTTGGAGTACAGAGAGCCCCAATTAGCTTTAATAAACTGGAAGCGGTTGCAGACACGGCTGTCTGTCCTTAGGGCAGTTTTCCAGCCTTGCTAGAGTTCCCTCCTTGCTTTTCCCACCTGCTGTCCTGGCTGCATCCCGCTCCCGTGCCCTGCACTCTCCAGCCGCTGCAGTAATAAATTCCTCATTATGCCCTAATTGCCCGTATCCTTTTTTTGTTACCTTCCTCGTTAGTGTGATTTAACGGAGCTGCTGCGTAACTCAGCCACTTCTGAATTGCCATTGATTTCTTCTCCTTTCCTATTTATTTATGGGCCCATCTCTTGTGCCACCTCCTCATCCCATGCATGCAAGCAGCAAGCCCTTGCTGGTGGCAACGTTTGTCCCCTTATTTTTCTGGGCATTGGTGTTGCTCAAAGCAGATAAATGAAGAATGAATGCATGGGAAGAACCTAACGCAGACCCCTCTCTGCTGCCCTGGGGAAATCCCAAAGCTGGATTTGCTGCAGCGCGCTGGGAAGAGGTTGGTGCTGCAGATGCTGAGTGCACACTTGGACCCTCGTGTCCCTGTGCTGCCCACCTGTGTGCAGGAGCATGCAGCGCTGTGCGAGCCTGGAGCAGGATGCACTGCTGGGAGCATCGCAGCGTCACAGTGCTGTGCTGGCCTCAGCACTGTCACACAAGTGTGTGCACTCCCGCTTGACCGCACCGGGCTCTTGGAAGGCTCTGGTGTTTGCAAACTACTGCTTTGGTTGGAATTTCTTCTTCTATTGCTATGGAAACTGTAATTAAGCTGCACTGGCTCCATAGGCACAGCCACCATCCCCGGGCAGCGATGTGTCTGTCCCGCTGGCACTGCCGGCTGCTGCCCGCCGAGCTGTCCGGGAATCTGTTTATCCAACTCCCTCCTCTCCATCCATCTGGTTCCCCAGATGGGAAACAAGCAGCAAATTGGCCCAGTTTCTTCTTACTGGAGGGAAAAAGAATAAAAATGAAACGTCTCAGCGGTTTGGGTGCATTGGGAATGCAGTGAGCAGAGCTCCAGGCCCAACGGGATCAGCCCCTCTCCGCCAGTGGGCTGCAAAGGACATCATTTTGCTGGAGGGACTGAATCCTCCCATCCCAGTGGCTCCTGTCCTCCTCCTACCCCTCCCCAGTGCTGTAATCTGGGGAATCTCAACCCTCTGCTAATTGCTCTGACCTTTGCTTGAGCAGGGATCTTCTAGTGGCAGGTGAATATCAGCTGTGTCATTTGCTATGCAAATCGACACCATCAATTACATCCTGAAGGTCCTGCAATCTTTAATTTTCTCTCTCATCTCTCTCCCTTTATTGGCATCTGTGGTAATGCTGGAGCAGGAGGGCCTTGGCTTTTTGGAGCTGGGAACCCAGCAGCTACATGCAGGGATGCGTCCAGCTGCCAGCTTCTCCTTGTCTCTTTTAATTTTAATTTTAATTAGCTGCTTCTGCACATGCCCCATGGCTGGCTGGGTGATTGGCTTAGGAGAATCTCCCCAGCCCAGAAGGAGGAACCTGGGGGTGTCTGGGTATGGAGTGAGGCTGCAGGGAAGGGAATGAATCCCTTTGCGTGGTTGTGCTGCTAATCCAGAGCCAAAGGGCTCTGCCAGGGCTGTGTCCCATTAATGACTCTTCCTAAGTCCTGTATTTGACCACTGGATGAGTAGAGCCCTTTGCAAAAAGCCAGCACTGGTGCTTGAAGTGATGGCTCTGCATGGGAACGGTGGCAGTTTGAAAATCCTGAGCCTCTGGATAGGGAGTTCGTGCCCATTGGGGATGGGGTGTGATGTGGTGTGGATTGAAATGGTGGGTGGGAAGCAGGGGTGAGCTGCTGAGATGCTGGATGAGAGGAAAGGATGCACTGAAGGCTGCAGAGGAGAGGAAAGGTACTGGGGAGGCCTCGTGTGCGTGTCCCCCATGGTGTGTACTGTGCTCCCATGCTGATCCCCAGGCTTGGTGCAGCCACTGCGGGACAGCCTCCAAATGTGGGACCCCCCGTGGGGTGGCTCTGGGTGGGTTTGGGGAACATCAGCTTCTGTTGGCGCAGCTGGGTCAGCGCATGGGACCACGGGGGATGGCACAGGGAGGAGCCCCTGGCTGTGGTGCAGGTGGGCTGCGGAGTCCCACGTCTGTGCGTCGCAGGGCTGTGGGATGGGGCTGTAAACATGGGGTGGGATTGGGAGGGTCTCACTGCTGGGCTGTCTGTGCTGCAGGCGGTGTGTGCGTGGCCCAATCCGTCAAGATCCCACGGGAGCCCAAGCCTGGAGAGTTCGACAAAATCATCCGCCGCCTCCTGGAGACTTCCCACGCACGGGCGGTCATCATCTTCGCTAACGAGGATGACATCAGGTGCAGAGGGGCTGGGAGGTGGGCGAGGATGTGCTGCAGGGTGGGACAGATATGTGTGCAACATGGAGGGGATGCACCTTGCAGCGTGGCACAGATCTGTCAGGGCTGACTTCCAGCCGGCCACCTGGCTGCTTTCTGCCATTGAACTGCAGCAACGCAGAGCTCAACAGAGAGAAATCTGCATTCTGCTGGCTCTGTAAAGCCTCAGCCCACCAGTGCAGATTCTGGAGTCCCCTCCTCGCTGCCCACCAGCCCTGCAGCCATGCCTGGAGCTGATGAGCAGCTCCACAAATGCAGCGACATCTTGCAGCTCTTAGAATCTCAGAATTGCTTGAGTTGGAAGGGACCCTTAAAGGCCACTTGGTCCAGCTCCCCTGCAACGAACAGGGGCATCTGCAGCTAGATCGGCTTGCTCAGAGCCTGTTCGTGTTTATGGAACTCTTGTTGATGATGGAGCAGAGTGATTCACATGGAGCTACCCCTGATTTCCTAAGTATCTAATTTATTAATCAGCAAACATTATGTAAATGTGGGTAAACTGCGATTTTAAATCAGTTTACATCAGATGTGCAAGTGCTCCGAGTTTCTTCCTTCCTTCCTTAATAGAAATGTCTGCAAACGTGACATTTACGTGGCTGTGTGTTGAGAAACAGGGGATTTACCTTGCTGTGCAAATGGCAAGCCCCATTAACTGGAGTTTGCAAGCATTTACCCATCCAAATAGGATTATATTGGGTGAAGAGAGGTTTTCACACACCAGCTTGCACGTGGCAGCGCATGGCTTTAACCAGGGCATGGCACAGCCCTCATCCAGGCCCTGGCAGTGCTGGATGGCTCTCTCCCGTTCTCAGACATGCTGATCAGAGCTGGGAGCACACAAGCTCTCCGGTGCCGCTGAATTAATTCCTGCTGCAGCATAACCTGATTATTTTTTTTTAATATTGGGTAATTAAGGGGGAAGTCAGCAAATATGCAAATGGGGAGAAGCAGCCTGTGCCCAGGCTGGAGAGGATGGAGAGTGTTGGAGCGGAGCAGTGGTTTGTTCCCATGTACCCAGTGTGTGTGGTGCTGATGGAGTGTTGGGAATGGGAGATGCAAAAGGGTCTGAGCCTCACTCCCATGCCATGCTGCTGTCTCTTTGGGATGGGCACAGAGCTGCATCCCAATCCTGAGCAGCACCCGTTGCTTTCTCTCTGCAGAAGAGTGCTGGAAGCAGCCAAGAGGGCGAACCAGACAGGGCATTTCATCTGGATGGGCTCAGACAGTTGGGGCTCCAAGATCTCCCCAGTGCTGCACCTGGAGGAAGTGGCTGAGGGCTCTGTCACCATCCTGCCCAAGCGTGTGTCTGTCAAAGGTAAGAAGCTGTGCTCAATGGTTTGCTCATCTCCTTCTTAGCTGCCCTCCTGATGGCATCCCATCAACACAAGGTTTGTGCTAAGGCAGGCTTTGCATTTCCCAGAGCAATGCTCCCAGTTTCCCATCTCACCTTCTTGCTTTGCTTGGGTGGCCGCGGGGACGAAACTGCTTGCAGTCTTACTCTTCCCAATTGCTCCCAAAACATTTCCCTCTGCTTGGTGGCTTTGGGGTCATGTTGAGCACCTCCCTACCAGCCCAGGGGCTCACCCCCTCTGTCCCCTCTTCCCCGGGCAGGTTTCGATCGCTACTTCTCCAGCAGGACACTGGACAACAACCGCCGCAACATCTGGTTTGCTGAATTTTGGGAGGAAAACTTCCACTGCAAGCTGAGCCGACACGCGCTGAAGAAGGGCAGCAGCATCAAGAAGTGCACCAGTAAGGAGCACTGCTTGTTTGCTAACCAGCAGTAAGGATGCTGCAGGGTCATGTGGGCTCTGTGGGGATGTGAAGATGATGCCCAGGGTGGACATGAGAAGCGTTTTGCTTGCTTTCTCTTTATGACTTCTCAACTCATCCATGTCTTTGTTGCTCAGGAGCTGCCAGCCCAGCTCAAGGAGTTGCATGGCAATTGGTGCTCCACCAGTGGTGGGCTCGGTGCTAAGCGGGCTTTTGGGACTAAGCAAAAAAAAACATGTGGGAATGATGCTCCAGAAATGCTCTTGACCGTCCCTGTGTGCTGTGTGTGACCTAGGAAATGCATGGAATGTGTTTGGTTTGTGTGTGCTCGGTCCTGGTCCCAGGGCTGCTCGCTGCCTCTCACAATCGGTATGCTTCTCCCTTCCCTTGACTCCATCATCTGCAGGCACCACATCACCCACATTTTGGGCTAAATTCTGCATTAGAGTTCGGACACCTGCCTTTTTCTCACCTTGGCAGAGGCGCTGCTGTCCTGTGAAAGTCACAAAGCCATCGGTGCACCCTTATTCCCTTGCAAACAGCTCCTATCTCACCTGAGCACGCCCCAGACAAGGCACTGCCGGCAGCAAAATGCATCTGATTGTAGTGTGGTAGGAGGTGAACACCCCAGGAAACGTGCTGTTTGCCCTTGTCTCCTTGCAGACACCCTTGTGCTGCTGCAGGCAGGGAATGGAGCATCCTGGGGTACTTTGACCCCAGCAGAGCTCTGTTCCAAGCTCCTGACCTTCTCCTTAAACCCCACGGGGTGTTTTTAGCCACTTCTAGCTCACACGGGCTTGTAGGGATTAGTGCAGCAAACAAGGCAAACAGGGGATCTGTCTTGCTGACAGCGCTGCTGCCGAGGTGACGCTTGGAGGCTCAAGAAGGTGACATGTTTACTGAGAGATGGGAGAGATTTACTGCCTGCCTGGCACCGGCTGAAGACAGATAACAGCCTGGTGGCTGGAAGGCTGCAGCTGGCAGGACGTGAGGACACGGGCACGTCCCCACATCCTTGGGAGGGACATCGGAGCCTGGTGCCATGGGGTGACAGACCTGGCCTTGCCTGTGCAGTTTGATCACAAAGGGGCTGTTTTTTCTTTTTTTTTTTTCTTTTTTTTTAATCTCCTTTCACAGCTGTGAGCACTTTCACCCTTGAAAGTGTTTCCCAAAGGATCTGATTTGGGGATGCCTCTTTTGGAAGGGCTTTTTGGAACTGCAGCTTCTCCAAGCAGCCTAATGTCTGTTGTGTGGGCTGAGTTTGCTAAGCTGGATGGACAGCAAGAAAACGTGCTCATGTCCACACTCTTGGGTATCCGAGAGCTCCTGACTTTTGTGGATTGCATCAGGGAATGCCCAGCGCTGAGAGATGCATGAGGAGGTCTTGCAAAGCACTGATGTCTTCATCTTCATAGTAATGTAGCATTTAAGCAAGCGATATTTCAGGGCCAAGGTGTTAGTGAAGGCAGCTGAAACCATGACGTGGCAAATGTCCTAGGGACTGTCTTTAAATTATCTGAATTTGTCGGGAAATAAATTATGAAAATTAATAAATAATTATAAATAATTAATAAATAGTAATATAATAATAAATAATAATAAATAATTATAAAAATAAATTATCTCCCAAACATTTGCTTGGCAGATGAACAGAGGGGAAAAAACGCAGGGCCGGAAGTAAATAACCAGCCCATGCAGTGCTGTGCACTCCGCTTTGCAAGGCTGATGCAAACACCTGTTTGGGATGGCTTTGCAGAAGGAGTTGTATGGACTTTTCAGCTTCTGGTGTGGGAGGAGCCCAAACCATGCAGAGAAATGGCAACTTTGCTTTTGCATCCCCAAACCAGGCTGCAAGGTGCCCGCCACCAAGCAGGACAACCTACCAGTCCTCCAGTTCTTCTCCCAGTTTTGTTCCTCTCCAGTCTGTCCCCAGTATGGCACTGCTTTTTTGTGGCAACCAATGGCTGTTCTCCAGCACAGCCCCAACAGGAGCAGCGGGGCAGGATTTGCCCTGTTTGTTTTCAATGAGATGACAAAATGCTCCTGCAAATGGGGCAGAGATGGACTGATGACAGAGATGGACTCTGCTTTCCTTAAACCCCACAGCTTCTCCAAACTGGTGGGCTCATGAAGCCCAAGGGTGTGAGTTTGTTTTGCTCCTACCGAATGCTGGTGTCAGTTGATGTACTCAGAATTACTGTTGATCTGAAATCATCCTCTGCTGGAGGAGAATGGCCCTTGGAGAGGTGCCCGCTGAGGCCCCTCATGCACTTGAAAATTAATTATCAGCCCTTTAGAACAATGCACGACCCTGCTGTTATAATCAGCGAGGTCACATCGCTTTTGCAGCCCCGATCGACAGAGAGATTCACGGAGATTTATTGTCTCCGCATCGGGAGCGCGGCATCATGAACCTCAGCGTCCTGCTCCACATCGTCTCCTTCAGCATCAGCCCCATTACCATTGTGGTGGGTGGGCGCTCGGGGGCACCATTGGGGCTGGGACACCCCCAGGGGCTCAGCGCCTGCATGCAGTCTGCTACAGCCTTGCTTTAATGGGTAATTATCTTGACAAGATAGAGTGGCTTGTCTGTGTGCTGAGATGAATGTGGGGAGAGGCCCTACGTTGAGTGAGAAGATTAATAGCCCCTGTCAATAACGTGGAAGAAAGGATAACTTGACGGGTTTCGCATGAGTAATCCCCACAAAGTCCAAAAGCATTTTTATAACTTTGAAGCATGGGCTATAAATCCCTCTCCTTGATATCATATTTTCTTGTTGGTCAGTTCGCTATCAATTTGCCTCAGTGTGCTGTCAGCTGCACCTTCATGTCTGGGGTGGTTCGTTCCCATCCCAGCATGGGGACGTGGGAATATCATCCTTTCCACTTTGTGGAACCAGGATGAGTTCTGGGTGCCCTCGGATGGAATGCTTGTGCCTCTTTGGAGGATGAGGACTGTGCCTTTTGCTGGCAGGGAAGCTCTCCTTCCATCTGCCTGGGGTCAGGGCTCCCTGGTGCAGCATCACCTCGCGGGAGATGCTTTCTTAGCTGTAATTAACAGCATGTTACATCGATCGATGTCTTCTGTTAAATGATGAACATGTTTCCAGTCCTATTAAGGGTGGTTATGACAGGAGAGGCAGGCAGCTGTTGCTGGCAATTAGTGGGTCCTTGCAGCATCCTGCAAACGGGGCTGGCAGGGGAGGCTGCAGTGTCAGGAAGGAGTGGGGCTGCTGGGGGGAACACGGGGGGCACAGGGAGACGGGGGGACTGGGAATGTGACAGAGGACGAGCAGTGTTGATGGAGGGCGCCTGGATGGCCCCTTGGTGCCAATGGTGGAGAGGGTGAGGATGGGATGCAAAACACAGCTCAGCCCTGTGTCCTGCCCAGGGATGTGGGCTCTCAGCTGCGTGCCCCATAAGCAGCACTGCTTTTGTGTGTCTGCAGACCGGGAGCGGATTGGCCAGGACTCCTCATACGAACAGGAGGGCAAAGTGCAGTTTGTCATCGACGCCGTCTACGCCATGGGACACGCTCTGCACAACATGCACAAGAACCTGTGCCCCGGCAAGGTGGGGCTGTGCCCCAGGATGGACCCGGTGGATGGCGTGGAGCTGCTCAAGTACATCCGCAACGTCAACTTCTCAGGTCTGGGGCTCTGGGGAGCCAGTCCTGCTTGCTGGGTGTCCTCTGCTATGGGTGACACAGCACCCACAACTTGCTGTCTTGCATCGCTGCTGGCAGAGGTCCCACAGCATCATGCTGCTGTGCCCTTGTCTGTCCTCAGATCTCTGGAAATGCATCTTTTCCTCTGCTCCACCTCTTTAATAAACATTTTCTGTCTTGTCCTCCTGATTGTTTCTATTTATCTCCTCTCTCTGATCTCCTCTGCAGTGTCTCCTATTTATTTTTCCCTCTTGCTTGGTTTTTCTCTTCCCTCCTTTTATTAGTGTTTATTAGCTGACTTAACATTAAAACTATTTTTCACTCTTTCTTAAAAGAAGTGGTAATATGGCCATTGTAACAGCACTCCCTACATGGCACCACCAATGAATTCCAGCTCTTGGTGGGACTGCTGGGCTGATCTGTGGCTCCCCAAATGGTCCTTGCACCAGCTCAGGCTCAGGAATGGTTTCCTTCCTCCTTTTCTCCCCCTTCCTTCCTCCTTTTCTTCCCCTTCCTTCCTCCTTTTCTCCCCCTTCCTTCCTCTTTTTCTCCCCATTCCTTCCTCCTTTTCTCCCTTTTCATCCCTACTTCTCTCTCTTTTCCCTCATTTCTTCTCCTTTTCTTCTCCCTTTTCTCCTCTCTATATTCCTTTTTTCTTCCATTCCTTTTTTTTTCCTAAGCACTTTTTTCACCTGGAGCCCAGGCTGGCACTGTCCTGGCTGCTTGCAGCAAGGATCCCATGCTGGGGTGAAACACCAAACCCTTGGATGCCATCATTCATGGCACTCTGTGCTGCTGGGAGATCTGGGTGCTGAGCCGTCCCTCTCCTGTAGGCATTGCTGGGACTCCAGTGACCTTCAATGAGAATGGAGATGCACCAGGACGTTACGACATCTACCAATACCAGATCAGGAACTCCACTCCTGAGTACAAAGTCATCGGGCACTGGACCGACCACCTCCACCTGAAGGTAAGGCAGGGGATTGTCTTGCAGCATCTGAGACTCAAGGGACACCTGGATGCAAAGTCAGGCCGCCAAAGCTGTGGTTTGGAGAACTTCAGCAGGTGTTTGGTTCAAGCATCAGCTGGAGCACTTCTTAAATGAAAAAAGGCCAAGGAGCCTGGAGAGGGGGAGGCTCTGGGGAGACTTCACTGTGGCTTTCCATAGTACCTAAAGGGAGCTTATGAACAAGAGATAGACTGACATTTCACATGGTCTGATAGTGATAGGACAAGTGGGAATGGTTTTAAATGAAAAGAAGATAATTCAGGTTAGATGTTAGGAGGAAATTCTTTACGCAGAAGGTGGTTAGACCCTGGCACAGGGTGCCCAGAGAAGCAGTGGTGCTCTGTCCCTGGAGGTGCCCAAAGCCATGGATGGGGCAGCCTCATCTGCTGCAAGGCAACCAGCCCATGGCAGGGGTTGGAACTAGATGGGCTTTAAGGACCCTTCCAACCCAAACATCCTATGATGTGACATGACCAGTGGGCCTGGTGCCATCTCGCCCCACAGGTGGAGAACATGCTGTGGCCAGGGGGTGGGAGCCAGCTCCCCAGCTCCATCTGCAGCCTGCCCTGCAAGCCTGGCGAGAGAAAGAAGCTGGTGAAAGGCATCCCCTGCTGCTGGCACTGCGAGCGCTGCGATGGCTACCAGTACCAACTGGATGAGTTCCACTGCAAGCGGTGCCACTTCAACGAGCGGCCCAACGAGAACCACACCAGCTGCACGCCCATCCCCATCATCAAGTTGGAGTGGAGCTCCCCGTGGGCTGTGGTACCCGTCTTCATTGCCATCGTGGGCATCATCGCCACCCTCTTCGTGGTGGTCACCTTCGTGCGCTACAACGATACGCCCATCGTCAAGGCGTCGGGGCGGGAGCTCAGCTATGTCCTGCTGACGGGCATCTTCCTCTGCTATGCCACCACCTTCCTCATGATCGCCGAGCCTGATCTGAGCACGTGCTCCTTGCGACGCATCTTCCTCGGGCTTGGCATGAGCATCAGCTACGCCGCGCTGCTCACCAAAACCAACCGCATCTACCGCATCTTCGAGCAGGGCAAGAAGTCGGTGAGTGCCCCGCGGTTCATCAGCCCCGCTTCCCAGTTGGTCATCACCTTCAGCCTCATCTCGCTGCAGCTCGTGGGCGTCTGCATCTGGTTCATCGTGGACCCGTCCCACTCTGTCATTGACTACGAGGACCAGCGGACTACAAACCCCCACTTTGCTCGGGGCATCCTCAAATGTGACATTTCGGACCTCTCCCTCATCTGTTTGCTTGGGTACAGCATGCTTCTCATGGTCACCTGCACTGTGTATGCTATTAAGACCCGTGGGGTCCCGGAGACCTTTAACGAAGCCAAACCCATCGGGTTCACCATGTACACTACTTGCATTGTGTGGTTAGCCTTCATCCCTATATTTTTTGGGACGTCGCAGTCAGCAGAGAAGGTAAGGGAGGTGGAGGGGAGCAGTGTGGCTGGTGGACCTGTGGGCTGCCAGGAAGGGGCTGAGCAAGGAGGGATGCTTTTTCATGAACCATAAGAATATCTTAAGTTGGAAGGGACCCATGAGGACGTGGTCTTGCTGGCTTGGATATGGTAGTAGGAAGCACTGATTTGAAACCCCTTCTTCACTCGGGAGGGTTTTTTGTGATTTTCCTCATTCTTCCCTTCCTGTCTTGTGTCATTTCCCCTCCCCCCCTTTTTCTGCACACTGTAATCCCCATTGCTTCTCTCTGAACAAGGATGGTGGAGGCTGTCTGCTGCTGGGTGGGGAGGATGGGCCCATGGGGCATCTGGGGATTGGGCAGGTCCAGGCCCAGCGTCATTAGCACCAAGGAAAAGCAACCCTGACCTCTACCTGTCTTTTCTCCTATGCCAAATCAGTGCTCTCTGAAATCCCCCAGAGCTGGGAGCAGCTGGAGATGAGGGAAGGGAGGAGCAGAACCCCTCAGCACTTCAGCAGGGCACACGGCACCTTGTGCCTTCTCACTCGATTGCCGCCTTGCTGCGCTTTTAATTAACACCCGTTTGTTTGACAACACGATGCTGACAGCAAATTCCTCAGCGTGGCTGTGAATCACACAGGCTGTGATGGGACGTGTGGCCCTGCTGGAGCTCTGAGTGCCACTCTGCAGCACTGCACAGGATGGGCAATGCGAGCAGTGGGTCTGCTGAAACCCCCACCACCCCATCCGCCTGCCTCCCTCCCTGTGCTGGGGGCAGTGCGTGCTCTACCAGCCTGGATGAAACCCATGCTCAAGTGAGAACAAAGGAAAAAATCTCATGAATGAGAAAAAATCCCCTTTGCCTGCCAGACAGAATGGGAATCGCGTTTGTGTTACATGCGAGCAGCTCACGCCTGCCAGCCCTGCGCTGCCTGCAACAAATAAACCTCACTGCTGCTATTCCCTACAAATCCCTGGCATCAACATCCCCAGGGTGACTGCCACTCGGATTCCCCTTCTGGATCCATCACAATTAGGGTAATTATCCCCTGAGTGTGTCCCCATTGATGCTGAGCTGCTGAAGCAGTGCATTTTGGAAGCACGTATTACAAGAGTTGGCTTGCTGCAGATCTTTTGCTGTGGGCACTGGGCTTTGCAAGTGTCCTGGAGTGCTGGCTCTGCTCAGAGCACCGAGTTTGTACTCACACCTTGAGCTTTGCCTCAGCTAAAAAATCCCTTACCAAGGCATCCTGCTCTGGCTAGAGGAGTGAAGGAGAATTAAAGGAAATAAATGGAGCCTCTCGCAGCATTTCCATTTTGATGAGATGGCAGGGGAGATACTAACAAGAAAGCAGGTTTTTTAAGAAATTATTGCAAAACAAAAGCTCCCTTAAAGCCACCTTAATGTGCTCGGCATACTGTGGGTAATAAAGATGGAAATGATAATGATTGTAGATTATGCGCAAGGTTGCTCACCTCTTCACTGCAGCTTGTCATGGGATAATTTAGGGCTGCCGAAAGCTGGCTGTCAAGTAGCAATTCGACAATAGGCTGTGCCTCACTTCGGGGGCTTGTAACGCGCAGGGCTCCTCTGTTATTAGGCTGCTAACAAGCTGATTAGAGGTGGAAAAAGTGATGTTCCCAACTCCCCTTGGATGTGGTCTCTTTCTCAATGCCTGTCACTGCCGAGCTGTCCCAGCAGGGTTGGTGGTGGTTTGGCTCAGGATGAGGATGTGCTGCTGTAGGTGCCTTTGTGGAACGTCCCTGGGGCACGGGGTGGCTGCAGGGAGAGGAGCAGTCAGACGGATCGGGTTGGGTGCTGCTTGGTGCTGCTGGCCTCAATGTTTCCACTTTGGTTTGTGGTTTGAGGGAGAAAAAGGTCCTAAAATGTCATTGTGCAGCCTGCACGGTGGGGTGGAAGCTGGGGGTGTTTGTATGAGCATTGCCCTGCAGTGGTGTTGGCGCTGCATGGGGTGCTCTGTGGGGTGCCTTCAGATCCCCATGGGAAGGGCCACCCTCTCCTCTGCCCCTGTGCTGCCTGGACTCATCTCCATTACTGTCCCTGCAGAGCACAGGTTTTTGGGTTTTGCTGGAGTTTTTGGGATGCTGTGGGGCAACCTCCCAGCAGTGTGCAGCCCGTCTACCACAACCCCAAATGCGGATGAAAATCCCCATTTTCCTTTTATTTCTTTTTGCCTCGTGCCTACAACTTTGCATGGAGGTGGCATATTATTACAACAAGTCCCCCAAGCCTTTGCTCAAAAGAACCTCTTATCCCCACCGATCCCAGTGGATTACAGAAATAGCAAGAACAGAGGATCTAAAGAAAGAGACAATTTCCTGCGCTGATAAGGCAGCAGCTGAACAGCGGTGTCATTGTCTGGTGCTCTGTTTATCACATTTGCTTTCAGCAAGGGAAGAAGAGAGAGAGAGGATGAATAAGGAGTGTCCAGCAGTTTGCTTAGTGCTGCTGGGGAAGGGATAAGTGGGATTTTCCTTCCCCAGCACCCACTGCAGGGGCTGAGATTGATGCTGCTTGCGTAGCTTGCTCGGCCTCTTGCAATGTGTGATTATTGCCAGGTGATGCTGAACGTGGGTCATTGGTGCCTAGGTTTGGGGATCTGTGCTGGCTTATTTAGGGTTGATGAGGTCCCTGGATGCAGCAGCATCTTGGCTCAGAAAAAGGTTGGTTTCTCTGATCCAGGCAGTAAAGAAAGGGATGCTGCTGAAGGGGGAAGCGTGGTGTCCTCTGCCACCACAATGCCCATCTCAAAGGGCTTTGGGGGCAGCTCAGATGTTCTTAGTGGAGGGCGAAGGAGGGCCCTGGGTTGGAACCCAACTGAGAGAGTGGGAACCAAAATTGCATGATATGGTCGTGTTGTGGTGTGGCCAAAGGTTCAGTGTGAAGTGCTTTGTTGTTACCTTTAGACTCCAGGCTAAAATATTCCACTTTGAGCCAAGAAAGGGGGCTTGCTCTGGTGTGACACCAGCACCAGCTGTTGAAAATGGGGCTGTTTGTAGCAAATGGCACCTCAGGGAGGGCAGCCATGGTGCTCCTGTGAGACCTCCGGAGTGCTGTGGGGGGTTGGGAGGGGCTCAGAGCAGAGCTCCCTGATTGCCGAAATGCCTCCAAATCTTGAGGCACAGGTGGGAGTCAACAGCATGGAATGTAACACGAGAGCTGCAAAGCGAGGCTCCTCCAAAAGGCATCTGCTGGAGAGCAGTGGGCCAGAGAGCAGAGCCATCCATGGTGGGATACAGGGATGTCACATCGAGCTTCCCTGGTCCCCAGGGCAGGGATTGGGGTCCTGGAGCTGCTGACCCAGCACTGCCCTCACTGCTGGCAGTTCTGTTCCAGGACACTTGTGGGAAAACCTGGAGAGCTTCAGCCAATAAGAGAAGCAGGAGTAGGGGGAAAAAATAAAATAAAGGAGCAGATATTCTGGCACAGAGAGCTGTTTTGACTTTTCCTGATGAAGTGCCATTTTTATTTCTAAAATCTGCCTAAATTGGCTCTGTGTGCATATAGGGAGAAGGTGGAACAAACAAACTGGCATGTGACAGCAATAGGTTTTATTCTGGGGACAAACCAAACTTTGCAGTTGACTCACCGCAAGCTTTGGTGCTTTTTTTGCTTTTGTGCTGAGTTGGAAGGCTTTGGGGATTGTGTGGCTCCTCTTAAAAGGGGAGAACAAAACAAGAGGTTTCTTTGCATGGTTGCATCTGGATCCTGCGGGTCCTGGGGTGGGATGGCAGCCCTGGCCAAGAGCTGCTGCCTCCCACTGGCTCTCACGAATGGGACAGAACTGTGTCCCTGTACCTTATCGCTGCAGAGCACTATAGACCTTCCATGCACTGAGGCAACTTCTTGCTCCTGAGGCTCCATAAGATGCTGCCAGGAGCTGGGGCACACCAGTGGATGCCTCTGGGCTCTGCCCCCCAGATCTCATGAAACAGCAGCAGAAGAAACCCTGTGCACCAGACAGCTCTAGGATAAGGTTCAGAAAGTGCATTAAACCTCCTTGTTTAGTGATCTGCAAAGCAGCCCCAACATCTGTGCACAGCTGGAGTAAAACAAACAGTGTGTGCACAAAGCACGTGAAGACCTGGAGCTCACTCCCTGCTCAGCCAGGGGAGACCCAGGCGTGAGCCATGCAGCATAGGAGGGGATGCTGATGGAGAAGGGATGGGTGAGAGGTGGGGATGGGAGGAGGGAAAGGATCCTTTTGCCTCTCGTCGCTGCCTGCTTCAGATGCCCCTGGCTTGTGAGGAGACTGCCAAACACTTTCCATAGAAAAATGGATTATTCTACAGTCAGATTAATGGGCTTTCATTTTGCAAAACATCTGTCACTGTTAGTCCTGGACAGTGAGCGTGAAATTAGTTTTGACTGCAGAAAGGCAACGTCGGTGTGTAATATGTGACTTACATGACAACGGCCCACGAACCAGCTGGGGAGTGGGGATTACCTGGTGGGAGGTGGTGGGGCTGTAGGTGCTCCAGGCCCTAGGGATGAAGTGTCCTCCCTGTGCCCATCACCATGGCACCAGCGCCACCCATTTCACTCCGCATCCCGGTGAGCCATGTTGGACTGAGCTCATCCCTTTGTGTCTTGCAGATGTACATCCAGACCACGACGCTCACCATCTCGGTGAGTCTGAGTGCCTCAGTGTCCCTGGGCATGCTCTACATGCCCAAGGTGTACATCATCCTCTTCCACCCGGAGCAGAATGTCCCCAAGCGCAAGCGGAGCCTGAAGGCGGTGGTGACGGCGGCCACCATGTCCAACAAGTTCTCTCAGAAAGGAGGCTTCCGTCCCAATGGAGAGGCCAAATCAGAGCTGTGTGAAAACCTGGAAACACAAGGTAATGTGGCTCGTGGTGGTGGGGCAGCTGGCAGGCTGCAGCCATGCTACGCTGCACTGCGTGAGTGCAGGCAAGAGGTGTGCTCTGGTTATCTGTAATGGGAGAGAACATCATCTCCTGCCTGTTGGCAGAGCAGATTCCCTCTCCATTTGTTTATTCCCACTCTAAAAACACAATTTTTCATCACTGTAGCCACATGGATAAGATAGGACTTATCTTGCCCACTCCCTCCATCCCCTCTGCAAACCCATGTGCATTATCCCATGGGAAATGCTGGTGGGTGGCTGGGATGGGAAATATGCTGCCACTGCTACATGAGACACCAGGGCTTGCTGAAATCTGTGCGCTTGCAATGAGCATCTGGGAAAGGATCCTAATAGGAAGGCTGTTAGAATCTAATAGGAAATCCATAATAGGGTCTGGTGGGAAGATGGGTGCCCCCAGAACCCAGATGGGGCTGAGGCTGTCCTGGGGACACAGCTCTGATGTGGAGAAAGAAGCCTGGGAAATCCCTAGAAAGGGAACGTGTGACTGTTCTGCATTTGGGTTTCCAAAAATAGAGCCTTGCAGGAGGAATAAATGGTTGGAGCCAATCCTGTTGAGGTGCTTTGAGAAGAGAAATCTTATTTGGGCTAAATCTGAGAAACCCCCCATAGAAATACTAGCATTCCTCGTGCACCACCACAGTTTCTGGATTCCAGCATCAGTGGGATGGAGTCCAAACTGCTATTCCACAGATAGCCATGATTTCCTTTGTAATCCGGCTCTCACTCCCTTCCCAGTCTGAGCTATTTCATATCCCTTGGCATCATCCGTATAAGCCATGTGTTCACATCTTCCTGTGCAATGGCTCTTCTTGGCTGTAGCCCTCTATGTGTCTCCAAGGGCAGTTTCTCTGCTTAATCCACTCTTTTCATCTACCAGCGTGAGCTGTGGAAGGCAGCTATGTGGTCAGAGCCCTTTTCCCTCCATGTTGGAAGTTGCTTTTGTCAGATGCTGTCACAGCTCCTTGTGGTCTGTGGTCCCACCCCAGCGTAGCAGTGGGTGAGGGTTCCCCTCCCATTCCCTTTTGTCTGTGGGGATCTGTGGGCTCACTGGGAGCAGAGCAGCCCCCATCTGGGGAGCCAGGCTCCCCATGACATTGCTGTCAGTGGTGCTGTAGGAGCATCAGCGCATCACCTCCCTCCAGCCAAGAGCATCTCATCCACAATCCAACCCCACATCATTCCCATGTGCTCTCTGTTGCTGTGCTGAACATCCTTCTCCCCGCGGGACTCAGAGCAGCAGCCTCCAAGGCTGAGATGTGCTGGAAGCAGGAAGCTGAGCTCCTGTCTGCTGCATCTCCAGCTCCGATGTGTTGTGCATAGGGAATTGGGGAGCTGGGTGTGCAGCAGAGAGCAGCAAGCCTGGCATGACACTGCTGCTGGTGCAGGAGGCACTGAGGGGCTGTCAGTGCCAGGCAGAGGGGCTGTTCTTTGCTCTGTCACCAGCAGGTCACGCATCCTTAAATAAACAACAGAATGAATAATTCAAAGGGCTTTGATATGGGCAGATTGGCTATGAAAACACTGCAGTTAACAAATAGCTCTGTCAGCTCTAATTTCTTATGGCCTATCTAATTGTTATCTGGGAATACCAGTCGAAAATCCGCAGTGAGGTTCATTTGTCAGCGAGGCACTGAGACAAAGGGACAGCATAGAGTGGGCATGCAGGTGTCCTGTGTGGATGGCAGAGCCCGTGGGTTGCGTAAAGGACACCTCTGTACTGCTTGTAGGGCCCTGGCATTCCCTGTGTCCTTGGATGAAGGTGTCTGCTGTCATCCGTGGGGATGCTGTGGAGTGGGTTCTGCAGAGCATTGTGCCTGGCTGCAGCACCAAGAAGAGCCAAAAGCTGTGAATCGCTGCCCACAGCTCTCCCTGGTCTGTGGTTGCAGCCCAAGGACAGCTGCACAGCCTTGCAGAGAGCTGGACAATTTCTTATTCGGTGGCATTTTCCTGGCTCTGGGCTTGGCTGCAGCTTGTCCAGTGCATCTGGGACATGTGCGGCTTTGTAGCCATTGCTCCCTGCTGTGTTTGTCTCCATGCTGAGGGCTGGTGGCTTTGGGATGGTGATGGTGAGTTTGTGTGGGTGTTCTCCAAACCTGGATATGGGGTGCAGTCATCCCAGGCTGGGATGGGGCTGCGCTGGCTGCATGCTGCCGTGCACTCCTCTCTCACCGTCTGCAGAGCAGGGCCGGGGCAGGAGGAGATGCTGGGAGCATGGAGCACCTGCAGGTCTGTCTGCAGAGGATAGGTGATGTGGCTGGGGGGCACATCCTGGGGCTTCAGGATGGTCTGTCTATAGGGCTCAGCCCTTCCATCACAGCTCTGTGCCATCGCAGGAAGCCAGCACTGGTTGGATCCACGAACAAACCCCACCAGCATCTCCCCAACCAGATCGGGGTCATGGGATGGGATGAAGAACCACAGAATCACTAAGATTGGAAAAGTCCAACCCCAGCCCAGCCGCACCATGCCCACTAACTGTAACCCTCAGAGCCACATCCTCACTGTTCTGAACCCTTCCAGGGATGGTGACCCCACCACATTCCTGGGCGGGCGGCGTGCAGGGCGGTCGGGCAGATAGCACCACCTCTGCCCAGCTCACCACTGTCTCTCTTTTCAGCACTGTCCACCAAGCAGACCTACGTCAGCTACAGCAACCATGCGATTTAACTGCAGCCATCACAACCGCCTGGCACAGAGGGAGGCTGCGGGGGGAGCCGACCCCAGCGCTTACAGCAGAGCCCAGCGGGGAGCAGGACAGGGAGGTGACAGTGGGATCCTGCTCTGGGCCGGGCTGGGGGCTGAGCTCCCATTGGAAGATGATCAACAGCAGCAAAAAATAAAGTAAAAATCAAGAAACAATCGAAATTAAGCACCGACCACCGTGACGATGCATGCCTCCCCACGGAGGAACAGTGGAGCAGAGGGGATGGAGCGCGCGGAGGAGGGGACAGACTGCCGTGAATCTTTGGGTTTTTTTCCTGTATCTTGGTAAAAAAAACCAACATTTTCCCTGTTCTGGAATTCGTGAGGTTGTTTGTGGTTGTGCAGAACCTTCTGTTTTCTTTCTTTTGTTTTATTTTTAATAAATTCTCCCGTTTTCTTTTGTTCCCATCTTCCTCCGTCCCCCTTCACTCTCCCTTCTCCAACCAAATTCTCTATGTTGCAAAAAGGAAAAAGAAATAAAAAATACATAAAATTAAAAAAAAATAATTAAAAATAACTGGAGAATGAAATAAAAATAAAGTAAAACCTAGACTGTGTTCAAAGTGCTGATTTCTATAGGTGGTTACTTAATGTATGTGATGACCATATGGATTGAAATATGTCTGCTTTATGTACCGACCAGTCAAAAAAAACAAAAACACACACACACACACAGAATTACAAAGTTCAGTGCCTGGATGTTTATGAATTATTCGATGACTGTGTAGAGCATGATCATTTTTATACGAGGAGATTTCTAATAAAAGACCATGGTTTTGCACTCGGCGTTTGCTGCCTCTTGGTGACTGTTTGGTGAAGGAGTTGGGATGGGGGGAAGGTTTGGGATGGGGCTCAGCATCCTTTCTCTGTGGGTGGGTCCATGTATTGGGATGGGGCAGGGACAGAAAATGGCTCAGCATCACATCAGGACATGTGCTCATGGCTTGGGGTGGAATCTGGGGCAGAAAGGGATGAGGTCTCCTTGTTCGCCCTTTCCCAAGGATGGCTCTGTGTGCACAAAGGTATTTCCCCCTTTTTTCCCCTTTTCACAGGTGAGATCAGCTGCACCCCCATCAGGACCCAGCTGGGTTAATTAGGACATCTCTGGCTCACTGCAGCCCTGTCCTGATGCTCCCTGCGTGGAGGATGTGGCCCCAGTGCCAGCCTTGGGAGCAGCGCATTGCACCAGACATGGTGCCCAGCTTTGGAGGGCTTTGGGGTTGTCACTTCTTGTGCCTTTGTCTGTCTGCTCTGGGAGGGCACTTGGAAAGGCAAGGTAACGAGTGGTTGCTCCAAGCTCCTCTTTGTTGCTGAGATCAGATGGGAAGTGGGAAAATGAGGCATGGACAGATGCTGCTGCCCCAAAAAGTTGCCTCCAGCTTTGGGGCAGGCCATTGCTTTGGGTGCGCTGCAGCAGCTGGCTGGAGCATCCCATCCTCAGAGGCAGATTGCTGAGGTGTCCTCCCATCCCTTTAGCTGTATTCCTCCCAGTGAAGTTATCCAGTTTGGGGTGTTTCTAGACCTGATTGCAGCCCCTAGCCCCACTCCTGTGCCTGCATCCCCCAGGAGAGGTCTCAGTGCTGCTCTGAGTGCTGCAGGGACCGTCAGCCGTCAGCACTGCACTGCTCCCTGCCAGTGTGGGGAGGGCAGAACACGGCTGGAAGGCAGGAGGTAGGAGAGAAAAAAGGGATATAATGAAAAGCCTGGAACTTTGATAAGATCACACTTGTCAAAAGAGCTCCTCAGGAGGAAAAATTGCTCCGCTCCTGCTACATCCATCACTGTCTGATCGGATGCGAAATGCTGCTTGGTTCAGAGGGCTCCCAGAAAACCTGAGTTGATGTCTCTGACTCTGCTTCTGTTTCTGAGTTACCAATCTGCTGGTTTTACAAGCAGCTTTCCACCCCAAACTCTGCCTGACAGTGACGGGGATGGCTGATCCCACCTTAATTACGGCACCTCCTTGCTCCTATGAGGGCTGCTCTCCTCCTGTGGGATGCTCTGAGTCCTCCAGAGGAGATGTAAATGGAGAATACCTGCTGGCACCCAGCAGATCCTCGTGCTCATTTGGTCTCTGATGATCTGGGGAGGCTCACAGCACAATGCAGAGCTGGAGACAGCTGGGGAGCAGGAGGAAGATCCAAGCCAGCCCTGTGCCCAGGCAGCTGTTGTAGCAGAAAGGGATCTGAGCTGTACTAAGGGCTGGAGGGATGGTGGGCTCTGGGCTCCAAGGGCCAATCCCAAAGCGGTGCTTCTGATGCTTGAGCAAGGAGTCACTCGGCCAATTTTTGAATGTAGTTTCAAGCAGATTCATGTCCCCCTCTTGCTTCAGGCCCTGTTTGAACACAATAGCTACTCTGATTTCTTGATGGATCTGGTGGAGTGTTAAATCAAAAGAGTCCTCATGTGGGCACTTATTTTGGTGTAAGCATGCTTTGCTGCAATTCAGTCTTACTCCTTACAGACTTGCAGCCTAAAAGATGGAAAGATGCTCTTAAGCAGACACACAAAATATTTGCTCAAGTCCAACCTCGCTGGTCTTGGAACGGAATTTTAACTGGCCCCATTTTTATCCACTCAAAACCCACCCTTGCTGGCACCATTCCTGCACGCCGCTAAACAGACCTGCGTCCCTCCCAGCGCTGGCAGATGCAGTGACCTCCGAACACGGCTGGTTAATTTTGTATGGCATTTCGTGACACAGTGCCGCTTAATTCTAGACGCTTATTTGATTATGAAAGCTAATTAAAAGGGAGCAGTCTATCAGCAATTGAGATGGATATAGAGCGCTGCAGATCTGGGCTGCGGAGCTGCTATCTGCAGAGGCTGCTGGGGCATTTTCGGGAGCTAGCTGGCATCTCTTAGGGTCTGATTTCAGTTTTGCTTAACATATTGGAAGGCAAGATAGATACTGAGTGTTCTGGTGGGGGGAATTCCTGGTTTTTGATGCTTTATGTACGTATTTTTGGTCCCTGTACTGAAATCTGCGCTGCTGTTCTACTTGCCTCTTTCCCATCTTAAAAGCATTGCTCTGATTTTTCTTTTATTCCTGTGAAGGACTGTTGAATTTAAATAGCACTAATTGCTCGAGTTCCCCCTGGGGTTGGCCTGCACGTTTCTTCACTGCTAATGGAAGCTGAGAAATGGAGGAGGAACCCACGGCAGCGCTGCCTCCCTGGTCTACCTGCTCAAGTCTCATCCTCCACCTCCTCCTCTGAGCTCCCCCTCAATGCTTTTGGGGTCCCTTTCTGTTGTGTGTTAGGTCCTGGAGTTGTGTGTGCATGCTTCGTGCGAGGCAGCAGCGTGGAGCCCATCATTAACTCTGTTCTGCAAGAGGCAAATTACAGACTTCAGTGACGCAATTAGGCCAACTCCATAGGAGATGGAAACACAAAATCATTTCTCTGTAGATTTCTCAGCCTCGTCTCTCGGTTGCCCACCAGCCGGGGCTGGAACCCTCCTGTTGAAGCCATAGCAGAAATCATGTGTAAGCAAATCTGGAAGAAGCAGGTGGATTGGGAAGGTGGAGGATGCAACACCAATGGCGTATCTCTTGCTCCAGGACCCCAGCCATCTCCTCTCCCACTGGGAGAACTGCACAGTCCCAGTTGGAGCTCTGAGCTTGGAACAAGGCACAGCTTGCGCTGGGAGCAGAAAGCAGCAGAGTTTGTGTTTGTGCTCTGTTGTGAGCAGGTTGGGCTGATCTCAGCACCAGGGAGCTTCACTCCCAGCGAGAGCCATGCCAACCAAAACCTTTGCCGCAGAGCATCAGGCTCTTGTAGCACCGCTGGGAGCTTTGAAGGCACCAGAAGAGAGTCTGAGCACAACTTTCCTTGGCTATGGGAGGGCAGGGAGGAGGCAGGAGAGCTGTGATAAATGCATCGGTGATACTGAGGGGGTGGGCAACGCCTTGGAACCATCAGCAGATGGAAGATGCACAGTGCTGGGAGCAATGGGGCCACAAAGGGAGGTGGGAGCATCCCAGTGCCAATCCCTTGGGTTGCCCTCAGCACAGCATCCATGGCCACGGATGGAGGGTCAGCCCCAGCAGTGATGTTCTCTGTATGGCCAAGAGAGTCAATGGCAGATTGTGTTGAAATCTCACTTCAGCGGCAAAAGCTGCAATTAGCATTTAATGAAGCTTCTTGCTTTTATTTTTAGGTAACCTCCGATTCCCTGACTGTGTAATTTAGTCCTTCATTGCTTGGAGATAATTAAAGTATGTCACTATAATTTGCTTTTTTTAAAAGCCTGTAATTATGTTTTTATTGAGAGTAAAAAAGGAGAGGGGGAGGGGGAGATGAAAACAATGTCGGAGGAGGAGAAGGCTTTGGATGGGCAGAGGGGATTTCATCTGGCTTCAAGCCTTAGGAGAGCTTTTCAGGGCGCTGGGTAGATCAGTCACAGAGGAAGATCTTCTGTATGAGCATAGGTAACAGCACGTGGGTAAAGGCAAGATGTGGAGTCTCAGGTGGAGATATGAGAGTTCTGGGTGCCTGCAAGACCTGAGTGTTCATGCATTATGTTCATCAGCAGCATAACCACAGCATGTGCAAGGGCTGTGTGTGCAGGACCAGCTGCCTGGTCCTTGGTGCAGCACCCTTCTGTCCTGCACTCCAGGCATTGCTCTGCAGGACATGCTCAGCCTGGAGCAGAGTAGCTGAGGTCTCACCCTCGCAGCCTCCCAGCCCTGCCAAGCCCAGCAAACATCTGCACACACTGGGTGCGTGCCCACCATTGCAATCTGGTGACAGCAATGCTTTGCTGAGTGCTGACTATATCTAGGGATAGCTGGGTTTGGATTTCAGGTTTTCCCATTCCTTTTGCACCCTTGTGATTAAGGGCAGTAATAAATGCAGCTCCAGGAGGACCATCTTCCCAAGCTGATTCCTCCCAGCCCTGCTGCCACATCACCAGAACTTCCCCACCTCCATCCATGACCTGGGAGGTGCATTGCTGAAGGGAAAATCTGCTTCTGCACAGTGCAGGGTGGTGTGGCTCATGCCTAAGTACTCCCTGCACAGTGACCAATGAACAAAGAGGAATTAAATCAATCTTCCCAGGCCTGCCAGGACTGCACAGGCTTTGTTAGACGCTCCTTGCAGTTTGGGCTGTGTTGGCCTCTGTAGCTGCTGCTGCTGGATGTCAAACATCCTATGTCCATCCAAACCCTTTGGCACTAATGCAGAATGTGCCAGCTAGAGCATCCTGCCTTGCTCCAGCCCATGTAATGCTGTGTGTGGCCTTGGGGTGAGCACTTTTCCAGCGAAGCTGCTTCCCTGCAAAGAGCCCTGACAAGAGAGCTTGGCTATAGCAGGGGGAACTACTCACTGACAATGCACAGCCTGCAAATTGGCAGGTGGAAGGGTGTTGAATATGGGAAAAAAATCAGGCTAATTGATTGGCCTGTGGCCAGTTCACAGCCAGAGAGAGATGGAATGAGTGGGATTGTTGGCTTTTTTTTTTTTTTTTTTTTTAAGTTATTCTTGCTCAGATTTTTGAGCACTAAGAGGTTACATTTGGTTTAGAATATATTTGATTCATTAAAACGTTGATCCTTTCTGCTGCAGAGTTCAGATCTGATCCCAGGCTTTACTCCTTATCTAAATGCAAAGGTTTCTTGCCAAATATACAAAGCAGGAAAAGCCTTGGTGCTTAGGAAAAATGACATGATGAAGAGAGAATGGTGCTACACTGCATTCCAGCGCAGGAACCCACTGCTACTTCAAGCAACATCCGCATCGGTGCGTGCTCAGCTTCCTTTTGCCCATGCTGTGCTGAAGTTTTTAGGATGCCTTGCCCATTCCCACCACTTGACATGTCTTGGTTCTGCAAACAGCAGCCCGAGGCCCTGCAGCCAGCTCAGGTGTGAGGTGCTGTGTGCTGGGATGCTGTGAAATGTGCTGTGGTGCTCTGAAGGAGGTCCACAGGAAGGAGGTGGCTCTTCTCTCTGGAGCCATCTGCTCCTCAGGGATGTGGGCTCATGGGATGCTCTGTGGTGGAGCAGCAGTAGCTCAGGGACTTGTGCTATTGTCTACCCTCAGGATGTGCGCTCACTGCTCTCCAGGGGTCTGAATGGAGCACAGTGATGGCGATCACCCCCTCCCCACTTTGCTTGCAGAGTGCATTTGCTTTCCTCCTCACTGTGCAGAAATCCCCCTCCCAAGCTCGGTGTCTCACCACCTTCCTCGCAGAGCCTTTGTTATCTGCTGGGGATAACAAAGGGAAGGAACAGCACTTAAAACCCAATAAAACCCACACACCATCATCAGCTTTTGTACTGGTTGCTATGGGAACCCCATACATGCACCGGAAACGCTGGAGTATGCAGATGAGCTTCTTAATTAGTTCTCCTCAGTCTTTCATGCTCCTGGTGCAGCAATTTGATCATTAGATGAACATGCCACTTAATTATCCCTGGCTTAACCAAACACGAGCCAGGGTGACCTTTGGGGAGAACAGAGAGCCTTGGGAGCTGTGGGAGGGGTGATGAAGCTGGGGGCTTCTCCAGCAGCTTTTGGGCTGGGGAGGGGCTGTGCTACTGCCCCCACTGCCCCCACAGTCCAGTTATTTGGGGTTCAGCAGCATGCCAGGGGCTGAATTTGTCTTGAGGAAAAGGACAGAGCTCCTTCCCTTCCTCTGGGGCAGCAATGAGAAGGGTTGGCTGGAAAACCCAAGCCCTGATCCCCTCTGCGCTCCAGGGTGGGCTGCAGCCTTATCCTGACACTGCTGGTCCCCAGGGGTTGGGGTTGGACCTGTTGCCTCCAGCTCAGTGTGCCAGTTCTGCTGAACCAGATGCCAGCCGTGTGCATGCGTGAGCTCTGGCTGTAAATGCTATGAGTTTTTCACCAAACAAGCTTCATTAATCGTCTAATAACCGGATTAATTAAGGACACTGAAAGTAAACAGCAAGAGTGTAATTTGCCTCTGATTGCCATGTAATTGCATGAGTATGGTCCTATTTGCATATGCAGAAAGTGGTGTTGACAGAGGTGTTAGGACCAAGAATAACAATTTATGGAGAGCATCCATGTCCTTCTGTGTCCAGAACCCTTTACCCATTCCCTTCATTGATTTCAGTGCTGGTTCTCAGACTCCTTCCCAATTAGCCATCTCTCCCGCTGTTGGTGAAGTTTTCCAAGCTATTTGCTCTGGCAAACATTGATGCTCCAAGCAGATCTGCTTGGGTACATTCGCCTGTGTTCTGCAAGGAGGTGCAAGTTCTCTTTTTCACCTCTCTTTCTTGGGACTCTGCCGAATGGCCATGCTTGGAAGAATTTGCCCTTGCAAGCCTCATAGGGATTCCAGTGCCCCTATGAGAAGACAGAATAAGAAATGAAATGGGGACACATGGTGAGGAAATCAGATGCTGTGTGGACTGGAAGCAGAGCCAGGGACTGAATAGCAGAGTCTGAGTCCCACACCATCTCTGCCTCTCACGTCCTCCACCCCTCATCAGCTGGTCTTCTTTTTTTCCGGCGCTTCTCTCTTTCCCTGTGAATGCAGACATCTGGATGGTGACTAATCTTCCAATTCTCTGCCTCCCATTAGCCTCGGGTGAGTTTTCTTCTTGTCTTTGACCTTGTCTATGCTGGATCTGGGCTGCTTGAGGAATGGGAGCGCGTGGTGCTTTGCAGAGATGCTTGCACGCTTCTACCATGCATACAGGCATGGACACAAAGGGAGAAGCTCAGAGGACAAATCCCAGCGTGGAGAACCCCCAGGGTAACACAACTTGGTGGAGACCTACGCAGGGCTGTGACCCACATCTGGAAGGATTTCTGGTGTCCCCATTTCCTTTTGCTCAAGGCAGATGCAGCATCTCTGCTCCCCAGGAATTTCAGAGCGCTCTTTGTGCGCTGATGGGCTTGGACCACATCCGTGTGCATTGTTTGCTTGAGAAAGGCACCTGCTGCTCACTTGTGTGCCTCAACATGCAATGAGGACAAGAGGCAGCAAATCGGAGCCTTTGGAGCCATTGTTTTAGAAGAGGGCTTGCTGGCAAAATGGATGGGGGCGAGTTTGCCAGCAGAACACTGCCGACAAATAGCTGTAAGTGCAAATGGGGACCTGGGACCCCCCTGCCTGCCTGTGGGCATCTTTCCCATCAGCTGTTTGTTTCCTTGCGGCATCTGAAGGTTTTGGGCCAGTTTCCCACAGCTCTAAGTGCCATACCTGTCCCCAACAGCTGCCAAGCTCCATTCATCACAAGACAGCGTTTTGTTTTCCTCTTCTGGAAACTCGGAACATTTAGAAAGAAATCAGGTTTTCCCTTGAAATTCAGTGGGGAGAGAGGTGGAAGGAAGGCAGCCTTCTGTTTGTTTTGCACAGCCTTTCTGTAAGCTGCTATAAACAACCTGTCATCGTATCTCCAGCGAGGCAGCTGAACAGGCTCCCCAGGTGCCTGCGCTTGGTTCCTCGCCATGCGAGGTCTCGTTAAAGGTGCTGTTTGTTCGTGGTTCAGCACGGACTCCCTTCGAGCTTGAAGAGCAAGATGAGGAAATAGCAGCAATTTTGATTAGGGCATTATTGTGAACTTCTGCAGTCTCTGTTTCCTGCGGTGCACGAGGAGCTGCTCCTCCTAGAGCAGCTGGAGGCTGCACCTTGCAAACGCTCTGCAGTGAAAGTTTCAAAGCAAGAAGCAAAGGAGGCAATGAGCGCCTCCTGAATCCTAAGGGGCTGTGGGTGTTGGCACCCGCTGTGCCTTTGAGACCCGTCCCATTGTCAGCCTGCTCTCTTCAGGGAGGGAGGCCGAGGTGAGGGCGCTGCCATGGCCCACGTTGAGCTGTGTTTGAACGCCTTCAGCCCTTCCAGTTCCTTCTGGAGTGGAACTATCATTGCCTCTGTTTAGAGTAAGCCAGTGTTTCTCACCCTTTGCTCCCTCTGCTTGCTGGCTCCTGAAGGGGAAGTATTTGGCCGATCTCTCGAAACCTATGGACGTGAACCCACCACTGAGGTCTGATGTTTTGAGGACAGCTTCCTCCTCCCCCCTTCCTTTCCTGCCCTGTTGCAGTCGATGCAAGGGATCTGCGGGAATTCAACTTGGTGAACCCAAAGGTTTGGGCATACAGGCTCATACAATATCTTGACTTGGCTTTGAGGATACTGAGGTCTTAATTCAATATCTGCATGCCCTTGGCGTGTGCAATTAATCTTTCCCTGATCTCACTCTTGAGTTCCCTCTCTTTCCTAGTGGGCTTTGCATTCTGGTGCCATCTGCCTTTCAAGGCTGATGAGGAAGCTGCCTCCGGTCTGATTATCAGTGCTGCTTCATTTCTATTATATCTCTGATGCCTTGTTGTTTTTTTTTTGTTGTTGCTTTTTTGTTTGTTTTTTTTTTTTGAAGGGAGGGGGGGAAGGAACCCTATTTTGTGATTTTTTTTCCTCTTCTTCTCTGTAATTAGATGTAGCAGTGATCAAAATATGTTGCATTGCACTGCAAACTTCTCCAGGCAGATGTTTCATGACTGGAGGAGAGATGACTTCATCATCCTCTGCATTTGGGGAAAATTAAAAGAGGGGAAAAAAAAAGAAAAAAAAAAAAAAAGAAAAAGGAGAGCAATGGATTTCCTGTTGTGTGAATACAGCTCTCCAGGCTTCAGGGGAGGGATGCACACAAAAGGAAGCAGGAATGGGAAAGGGAGGGAGTGCAGCCTCTTTTATAGCAGGGCTTGCAGCACAATGCAGGCTGGCATCTCTGCATTCTGAATTTATGGGCAGCACTGAGCCCCTCAGCTGCTGCCTCACCCCTGCAGCACTTCAATATGGGCTTCTAGAGCAGCGAGGGACAGTGCAAACATCCACTCTACTTCCCTTTGGCATTTGGATGTCTTGGTGTGTTGCATCGTACTGATGGAAAGAATGGGGAAATTCCCCACATTTGACCAGCAGAGGAAGGAAGGCCAAAGGAAGAAGTGTGGAAAGGCTCCAAATGGCCTTGTGTTGGGGAATGCTGACATGAACTACCACCAGCCCTGGAGCAGAGGCGTGGGTTTGGCTGGGGAGTGTGCAGGGATCCACCTCCAGTACTGGGGACACCCAGCACGATTCCTCAAGTGCAGCTCAATAAGTGAGCCATCAAAAGCAAAAATGACAGCAATTCTGCAGTCAATATAATGTGGCTGCAGGTTAAATAAATAATATTTCAGTGATAATCATTCCAAATGACACTATTTCATCCACCACAAACATGTGGTTAAGCTCTCATTAGTGGAGACTACAAGCTTTGCAGGAAGCACAGGGCTTTTGAAAGCAAGTCTCTTTGGATTGTGCTGCTATAGAAATTCCTAGACTGCTCTTGCAAGTGTTTAATAATGCCTGAGACAGTTGGAAAGGCTGGAATCCTGAAACATACCTTTATTTTATTTCTTTTTCTTTTTTATTTTGAGTTCTGTCTTTTTCAGGTTCTTGATTCTAAAACTTGCTTGTATTTAATGGTCTATATTATGGCCCTTGGTCTCGGCAGAAAAATCCACATGGCATTTATTTTCAAGGGTTTTTATATCTATACATAGAAATACGTGTATAAAGATCACTTCAGCCACAGATGTTGTAGTTTATGCTGACTTCAGTCTTTCCCAAAATGCTGCTTCTCCCATCCCACCACCTTTCTCCATTGCCACCTCTTAGCCCTTCCGAAGCTGTCCTGGAGCAAGGCTGCCTGTGCCCACCATGCAGGATGCTGTGCTCCCCAACTTGGGAAGTTTGGTGTGCTCAGCACCTCATCAGACTGGGCTGATTTTCAGACTTGGCTGCAATATTGATCCTCGCTTAGCATAGTAATGAGACTCTGCTTCCCTAATCAGTGAAGGAAAACTCTTATTTTCCAGCTGCTAGGAGGACATGAGCTTCAGTGCAGGATATGGTGTGGTGTGGACGTGGGTGATGCTGGTATGTCTTCGCTTTGGTGGTTTCCTTGGTGTGGACAGGAGTGCAATGTCCCATCCCTGGGGGTCCCCAAGGTCTGGGGATCCTGAGCTGGTGGCAGGCATCCAGCCCACAACAGGGGGTTGATGCTTGATGATCATTAATGCCCCTTCCAACCTAAGCCATACTGTGTTTTTATGGTACCCTCACGCTGTATGGTACCCCTTGTCCTTCTCACATATGTCCTTGTGTTTGGGAAGAACCTCTGCCTTGCTCATGCCAAAGCCAAGAGTGAGGTTGAACATCCACATCACCATCCTTTGAACCTTCCTGGGCCAGGGGGAAAACATCTGAGCCCCATATTGTTACAGAGATGTGGGATCTTCTCTAAGACAGCTCCTCAAGGCCTACCATCTTTCTCACTGAATGAGTTATCGAGGGGGGCAGCCTTATTTCCTCTCAATTTGTGGGTAGGTCCACCCAAAATGTGGCTGAATGGAGCTGCTCCATCCACGTTGCACAGGCTCACCTCCCCTCTTGGCTCTCCCCAGGCCGGGCGCCTTGATGGACCGTCTGGCTGACGGCAAATTGTTTTTTGATGGCTGACTCGGTATAACTGAACTCAATTTGCCTTTCAAAAGCAGCTAATAGTCGCATTAAAAAATCCATTTTCACTTGTGATTGAATTTGACGGAGGCTCAATCAATAAGCGAATGGAGTGTTTCACACGCTGTACCGAGCGGCGTTACCACGGTAACGGTGTAAAGTGAGCACAGCCCAACAGATCCCCCCTCGAGAGAGAAACATTGGCCCCATCACCCCACAAGGGGCTGCCCTGGGTGGGCACACAGTTGGCAGGGAGCCTTCCTGGTCCTGGTGGTGGTGATGGTGTCAAAATCTTCATTCTTTTCTCTCTTTCTTCCTCATCATGAAGAGGGTTCTGTTTCTACTTGACCAGCCTGATGGTGAGTTGGCCATGGCCTCGTGATGGGATGGCAGACGTTGGGTGCTGGTGCTGAGGTGTTCATAGAATCGTGGAATGGTGTGAGTTGGAAGGGAACTCTGAAGGCCATCAGGTCCCTGCAGGGCACAGGGACACCCACAGCTCCATCAGTGCTCACAGCTCCGTCCAGCCTGACTCGGTGTGTCACCAGGGATGGGACACCATCACATCTCTAACGGAGGCTTTGCAACACTCCTCGGGGTTGGAATGTGCCCGTTTCTGCACTATCTCCCCACTCAACATTGCTTGGGAGTGGAGGACTGGAGGAGAGCAGCTCTGGGGCCACGACAGAACTGGCTCTGAGCTTTCCTGAAAATGTGGGTCTTCCATGAGAGGAAATGCAAGTATGTTGCATAGATATATTAAAATAAGGCTCGTTAGCATTTGATGAAAAATGAACATGGCACTTTGATTCATGACAATCAGAATGTTTCCTTTCAGCTATTGTTTGCTTTACTCCTGTTGTAGTATAAGATGAAAATGAAATGGCTCAGTCAGGAGTTTCTCAATTGTTTTCTTCTTCTTCTTTTTTTTTTCTCCTCCTTTTCTTCCCTGTCCAAAACACTTTTCTGGGGGACTTTAATTAGATCCTCTCCCCCTGTTTGCTCCGCAGCAGCTCTGCTCCTTGCTGTGGGTGCAGGGAATCCTACATGATGCTGCAGCCGTTCTGTCAGTGTGGGGCAGGTCCCCCACTGGTGTGGTGCCTCCTACAGACCATGCCCATCTCCACTGCTTTCCTACAGCCCTTCTGGATTGCAAAATGAATAAGCCATACAGCACATCTGTGTTTTCTCTGCAGGAAGCTTGCCTGAGGCTCCAGGATGCTTTTATTTGCCTTATATTGCAACTCCAAAGTGCAGGCAAACAATGCAGTGCTGTCTTTGAGTTCATTTCCAGTTTGATCTGCACTAGAGGAAGAGGGGGTTGGGGAAAGAAGTCTGTGCCAAGTATGAGATAAAAGAAGAGGAAAGCCAGCCACCCTGGGCTCAACTGGAGCAACTGGTGCTTGCTGGGGGCTTAACAGAGCTGAAATATTATGCCCACCTGAGCTGAATCTATGTTTTCCCAGCTCTCTCCTTTGCTGCTACACAAGTTGGTTTCTTAGAGCTGCCCTGACCCAGGGAGGGCTCTTGGCACACTACAGCACTGCATTTCTCTCCTTTGTGTTGTGCACCATGTCCCACGGGGACCTGCAGAGCTGGAGGTGAGGATGTGGTGCTGGTGTTATCACCACATCTCTCACCTCTCCTGGCATGGTGGAGGTTGCAGTGCTCTTGCTGAAGGAAGCAGAAGGCTTTCCATATTCCCAGCCTTCCTGCTGATGGCTCCTCTGCTCCTCGCGGGTGAAAGCAGCCACTGCCATTCGTTTCATAAGCTGCTTCCACCATGCCTAAATTTGCTGCTGCTGGTGGTTAGGGATGATTCCTCATTCCCACGTATGCAAGGAGAAACAAAACCTGTAACAGCGGTGCCTGAGCAATCTGCAGAGCTCTGGAGACAGCCTGGAGGGTCAGGCCTTTGTTTCCTGACAGGTATGGGGCTACTTTAAGCTGTAATTTAATTGTCACTGGGAGCTGGCATCTCTTTGTTTCACATTCTGGAAGGAATTTGCAACAGAGCCAGTTTCAGTGTGTGAAGGGGAGCTGCAGCCTCTTCCACCTGAGCGAGCACAATGCTGCTGCACAGAGGTGATGCTGTGGATGTAACAGGATGGGCTTTGCTCCCAGTGGGCATCGGAGGGACCCAATCCTGCTTATGTGCCCTCTGCTGAGCTGCCCAAGTCAGAATGCTGTGTCCCAGCTTTGCTCTCTGCTCCCCACTGTGGGCACCTCATGCTTGCACCTTCCCAAAGCAGAGTGACCCAAAAGTGTCCGAAAGCAGTCGGGGGAACTGGCAGCAGTTAAAAACAGCAGTTAAAACAGGACTCCCTGTCTGTGCTGCCCTGGGTGGGTGGGACGTGGGCTCCTTTCCTGGGGAGCGTTTGCATGGCTCCCCAAATCATGCTGCCCGACCTTACTGCTGTTAATTGGAAATCTCTCAAAGGCACTGTGTTCTCCCTGGGAAAAGTCTAACTGGATGGACCACGGGCAGCACTGGTGAGATGTGTGTAGGGCTCCTGCACTGCTGTCACCTGCACAGACCTCCTGGGGGGCACAAAACAGCCACCCAACTCACAGCAGTCTGTGATTGTACCTATATGGGATTTTTCTTTCCGAGCCATGCTGGGCCCTGTCAGAGAGCTCAGAGTGAGATGGGTTCTTGGTGCTCCTTTCTCCCAGCTACAAACTGTTGAGGTGTAACAATGCAGAGGAAGGATGTAAGCTATTTGGTCAGCTCCGCGTGCTGCAGCAGCACATGTGCTGTCCTTAACCTTGGGAAGATGTTTGTCACGTAAAAGCCACTTGGAATGAATTGGCTGCTGGTGGTGGAGCTCCTGTGGGGAGGTACTGTTGCATCTTTGGGCTTAGGAGCAGGGGGAGCATCTGCATCACCACAGCAGCAGGACCCTCTCTGCATGGCCAGGGAGCCTCCACGCTAGGCCTAATTAACCTAGGATTAACCTAGGAATGGGATAAATGAGAGAAAGATTCCCCTATAGGAAAGGAAGTACTGAGATGAAATGCCTTCCCTGAGTTGTGCAGAAGATGCAGCAAGGCTTGGGCAGCATGCTTGAGGCGGTGATGGGAGTCTGGGTTGAGGTTTATAATTTGTGATGAGATTAACAAGCGTTGGCTGGAAGAGCTCAGAGGGAGAAAGCAGCATCACAGAGGGTGCGAGTGCAGAGCCCTGAACTAAATCTAGTCAGACTGGGCAGTGCCACATTTTGGGCCAGGCCAGAGGCTATTAAAGCTGAGAACTCAGGCCAGGTTTGCCGAATCCACGTAGGGTAGATTTGCTCCTGGGGGTTGGTGTTCCCAGCTATGTGCAGAGAATGGGTTTGTGTGACAGGGGATAAATCTTCCCCTGGCACTTCCTCCATTAAAGTCAGTGGGGAGGAGGGACTGATTCCTCAGTATGGAGCCTCCAGGGACCGTGGCTGTGGGTCCTGACAGCTCCTGCCTATGGTGTCAGTAGCACAGCCGACTGATTGGCCTTCTTTTCCATGAGCAGCCTGGCTCAAAGGGGGCTTTAAGACTTGTGAAATGATTTCCTGTCTTACAAGGCTGTGCAATTGCTTCCAGATCCTTCCCCTTCACAATTACGTGGGGGGCAATTCAAGTCGTGAGGCGGAAGTAAAGAAACGAATGTGGATGGGGAGAAAGTTCAGGGCTGAGTTGGCAGTATGATTAATTACAGATCAGCTGTGTGACGGGGAAGTTGTTCTCATTGCAGAGAGCTGTGTGCATGCAGAGAGACCTGGAGAAGGCCTGGCACAAGCCATGAGTGCAATAGGGAGGCACTGACCCTGCAAAGCATTTTCCTTCTGTCTCCCTCACTGCTACCCTTGATTTGGGCTTATTTGTGTGTAGAAGGGCTTCCTGACCACTTACAGAGCTGCTGAGAAAAACGAGGTGTTTCAATTGCATCCTGTCCATCTTTTTAACACATTAGCCAGTTTGAACTGCAGTTGAGAAGAGATTTGAGGCCTGGGAGATGCACTGTTCTATAATTTAACTCAGACTTTCTGTTGATTTTTGTTCTTTTTTTTTTTCTTTTTTTCAGTGTGT
Organism: Lagopus leucura; assembly: GCF_019238085.1. Lineage (NCBI taxonomy): Eukaryota > Metazoa > Chordata > Aves > Galliformes > Phasianidae > Lagopus > Lagopus leucura. Next base: position 38,576 of record NW_024968759.1, read on the forward strand.
GCTCCACTTGCTCTTTCTTTAGCCCTGGAAAAAAAAAATGAAAAAAAAGCAATAGAATAAAAGAGTTGGCCACAGAGGTTACTGGGACAGGGATAGTTGTCCTATTCTGGTGTTGCCCTGCAGTCAGTATGAACGAGCGCTCGCTGTGCTGAAATCCACGGCAATATCTCAAAGCAATTGATAACAAGGGATCTAAGAAATAAGATAATCTAGAAATAAGTGTACATCCTTTTCATCCCTTTCCCCTTCTCCTCAGAGAGCCCTTACCTTGAGAATCACCACCATCATCTTTCCAACTAAAAACTGCTGACAATTCCCACTCGAGCAGCCCTTGGCTTCTGCCCTCTTGTTTGTAGGACAAATGCCTCCTTCCCTGGAGCTGCAGCCTGTCCTTCCACCAGCTGGGCCCTCACGAAACCTGGAGAAAAGCACATTCTAGGAACCCTCTTGCAAGGAGGAAGGTGCTCAGGGTGTCCTATTCCTTCCTAGAATGTAATCCTTCAGCAAGAGGTTGGCCAGCCCAGCTATATCTGCCACAGCATCCCTGTTACAGGTAGCAGTGCCAGAAAAGCTCCTGTCTGCTGCTTGTTCTGTTAGGGCTTTTTGCAGGTTTTGTCCCTGGGGGTTTTGTGAGAGGAGAAATGATTCCTTGGGGCAGGGCTGGCTGATGTTCCTGGGCTGATGGGTAGATCACGTTGTCCATCTTCTCTGTTACCAAACTGCCAGCAAACTCAGAGACCTTTACTTCCTCCAATGACGTCTTCCACTGATGGGAGGCTTGCATGCATACGCTTACCAGCTGCATTAAATGAGCACCATAGTGGCTTAACACACAGCCCATTGCAGGGCTGTGCTTTGTGCTGGAGCTTGCTCCATTCGTGCCTTCTGTTTTCCTCCTTTATCACCAGAAGAGAAGCTGAGGGTGTCCTGCCATGTCAGAAGAAGGGGATGGAGGCAGTTTTTGCATGGGGGACTGGCTGCAGCACGGCTCAGCTCAGCCTCACAGCTCTAACTGTGCAGCTAATGGTGAGTTAAAGCAAACAGAGCTAGAAACCTTTCCATCAAACCAAATATGAGAACTCACCACCACTACGAAATGCATTGGAACATGCCTGGAGGAAGGGTGCTTCCGAGTGGAGGTGCTGGCATGCCACTAACCCCACTGCTTGCGGCTGGCTGGGGGCTGAGCCACCGCTTCAAGACGTTGTTTTGCATTGCAGCCCTGGTTGTGGGAGCTGAATAGCTCAGAGCAACTCATGAAACACCGTAACTGCACATCTTGTAGTGTATAAGCTCTCCCCAGGGGGAGAAGCGTGTATTTGAATGTCTTGTTTTGATAGGGCATTGCTGCTGGTTCTTAGTATGCACGGAGCCACAGTCTGTGGCTGGGATCTGCCTTTATATGGTGATCAAGAGAGATGTACCACCCTCTCCTGTGAGCTTCAGAAAAACAGCCTCGTTTCTTCTTTGCCTCTTCTGTATGTGTGGCAGGGGGAGAAATTGCTGTTGTTTTTGTTTACTATCTGTGGTTAAGCACCAGTCAAAGACCTCTCTCTCTTTTCGTGCATCTAGTCCTAATTACAGCATGGGTACGTCTGCTTTCTTGGAGAGGCCAAGCTCCAAAGCAATTTTAATTTGTGCCTTTGTTTTCATCCCCTGCAATGAAACAGATCTGAGCGGCTGTCGTGGGCGCTTTGCTCAAAGTGGAGAACGAGCCTTCATGAGAAGGGTGGCTGGAGGGAGAGATTAATTAACCTGGCCTTCATTGGCTTTGCAAACAGGGGAGAGAGCTCTCTCTCAAACTGCTTGTTCCTTATTTAGCTTGTAGAAAGCTGCCCAATCTCAACTCAGTCTTAATCGAATCCCACAAGGCTCAATGCCAGTAATTTGCTTCTACATCTGAGAGGCCATCTCTTCCTGGATTGTACTGTGCACCAAGAGATGGAGAAATTCACTCTTCTTCTCAATGGCTACTGTTGCTTAAATCCAGTTATGTTCACAACCATAGGAAGCTACTTCCTAAAACCAGAGAGAGGAATACAGGGCAGAGGTGGTGGTGGAGAGCATCTCTTCTCCTCTCCCAGCATGTATTTACGATGCGAACTAATTAAATGAAGGCTGGGTAGCTCAACTCCATTGATTTTTGTCAGTGGCAACCTTGATATGTTATCAAAAGTGAGTAATCCCTTCCCTGTAAAGCAGACTTTGATAGATCAATAAGGAGAGAACACGCTGTACCTCCTGGCAGCTCCATCAACCTTTGAGAGAAAGCTCTCAAGGGCACAGACTTTCCTGCTTCCCTGCTTCTAAAGCTCTGTCACCTCTTTCCCCACTCCTGCTGCATTCTGTCTGCACCACCACTGCCTCTCATCACCCTCAGTGTGGGATCTCCCTGGAAGAACTCCTTATACCAAACAGCACACAGCTGCAGTAGTGCAAGTAGAAGGGCCCTGGACAGAAGGCAAAGGCATTGGGGTGAGAATTAAAGAAGAATTAAAGAAGAATTAAAGAAGAATTAAAAACTATCACTGCTGCCACAACCCCAGTCAGAGCTCTGCTGTTGAGACTTCTGATAACACATTTGGTTGTGCAGATTTACTGCAGTGCTGCTCCTGGTTGGGGAGCAAGAAGATGCTTATGTTGCCTTGATGGAAAGCAGTGGTGCTTTGGCCATGAGCTTCATGAGCAACCGCTTTGTTTTGCTCTGTGATTGCTTTGTCTATACATCATTTGGTGCCCAGCACACCACTACAATACAGTGATTATTCTTAACAGTCAAATACAGCTCGTGTAATTGGAGGGTGAGTGTGGGAGCTGTCAGAAGGAAATGTCTGGCCTGTGAATAGCTGAAGGTCACATCATTGCACTGGTAACTCTTCCTGATGTTTGCAGTCGGGAACTTGAAAGTGAGTTCACTCTGCCAGGAGGTCTTGATCAGTAGGCAGGAAAAGGGAGAGCTTGCATAGCAGGAGCCCTCACCCATGTTGTGAGTGCTTCCACCAGGCTCTGCTTTGGAAGAGCATGGAGCCTGGTTTCTCCTAGAGGACTTTGGCTGTTGCTTTCTATGGGGTGCTGTTGATCCGTTCGTGCAAGCAGGGATGAAGATGGTGGCTGATGATGAGGTTCTGGCAGAGCAGCTCTCTCTGCAGCATGGCAGCATGTCACGAGTGTGTTGCACCCAAAGCCTTAACTTTGCTGTGGAGGCAGAGAAGCAGTTGTGTGAAGCTCATCTGAATAAATAGCTTTGCCCTCATCTTGGCGTTACAGAGTGTCTCATCATCTGTATGACAATGGGCCTCTCTGTCTCTATTCCCCAATCTGTATTTTTCTAACTAATTTCTTTTCCTCTGTTCTTGGAGGAGATCAATGAAACGCTGCAATCCAGGGGGTAAAGTCCTCGGAAGCATAAAAAAAGCCAAACCCACAAACCAACAACCCCAAGCCCTTTAACAAATAGCTCATGAGTGGTTCTTGTTTCACACGTCTTATCTCCCTGAATTAGACACAGAGTGGCAATCAAAGTCAATGCCACGCTTACTGTAAAGCCCTCACAGCGTCTGTGCGGCGGTTCCAAGGCGGACATTGAGTCGTTCCCTGGCAAAGCGGATTTTTTCCCTGTCGCTTTGAAGCTTTGAGCCCAGGGCTCTGCAGCCAGGAAGGATCACGGTGCTACCCAAGCAGGGGAAGTGCTGGTTGTGCTCATGTTGCCATCCCAGCATTTCCCTCCTGGCTTCTGTCTCTGAGACGTTTGGGAGGGGCAAACCCTTACTGGAAAGCCCGGATTGAAAGGCAGCCTTTTTGCCTTGGTTCAGCCATCGCAGAGCTGCGGCGTGACTGAACCTTCAAAGTGTTTCCCACGATGTGTGCAGGGCGACGAGGAGCAGGAAGCATGGCTGCAGGTTTGCACGTCCTTCCTCCTGCTGTCCCCTCTCCCACATGCGCACTCTGTGCTGGGTGCTGCTGGGTGCTGCCCCCCTGTGCACCCTCCAGCACCTCGGGATGAGGCAGTGCTCCATCAGCATCAGGAGCACCCAGCCAAGGTGAGATAAGGAAGGATGTATATGGAGACTGAGTAATTGGAGGCCAAGAGGCAAAAGTGTCTGACAGGGCAGGATTGATCTGAAGCTTTTCATTGGAACACTTGCCAAAAAAAAAAAAAAAATCAATGCTTATTCCCTGGACTCAGGAGTGTGTTTACTGTATTCAGCAGCTAGCATTAGAAGTGAATTCCAGCAATTGCAATTACAGCTTTCTCCTTCTTTGCCATTCCCCTTCTCCCTCCCCCATTCCCACTTCCCCTCTTTCTGGCTGCCTTTTGTCATGTTTTGGAGCCTAAGGCAAAGCTAATGCAGTCAAACTGAAAGTGGTTTTATAAATTGTAAAGCCCACCTTCCCCCTTCCTCTCCTTTCCCTTGGGATTTTCTCTTTTCCTGAGCACTGTCAAACTCGATTCAGCTCAGAGACATGGAGGTGCCTCTCTGAAGTGATGGGAGGCTCCGAGCCGGGCTGGAGCATGGCTCAGCAGCTGGGCAGTGGGCCAGGATGTGTTCATCTTAATGTGCTCTGATAGAACCGTTTGATTTCCTACTGCCTGATGGCAGGAGTCTTAAATGCAGCTTGGGGAGACGTGGGGAGGCAGTGGGTGGGAGACGTGATGCTGTGGTGGGGATGGGAGAGGAAGGAGCCTGGGCAGTGCTTGGGGCGGGTGTGCTGGAGTGGGCTTTGCACCTCTGCTGCTCCAGCCCAGATGCTTCGAGTGCCCATGAATCCATCCCACCTGCTGGGAGCTGCACAGGGCCCAGCACCCCCCGTAAGCCCTGTGGACTGGTCCCAGCAGAGGGCACTGGTGCCTGCACTCTGCTCCTCATCATTAATCTCTAATTAACGTGCAGTGCCAGACTGGGACAGTGTGAGGGCAGAGGCTGTGCCTGCGAGTAAAGCATTGGGTTTTAGGGTCATTCTCGCGGTCCCCAGGATTTGCTTCACAGAATCACAGAGTGGCTCAGGTTGGAGGGGACCTTAAAGACCATCCAGTTCCAACCCCCTGCCATGGGCTGGGTGCCACCCACCAGATCAGGCTGCTCCCCATCCGACCCAACCTTGGGCACCTCCAGGAATGGAGCACCCACAACTTCTCTGGACAGCCACAACCAGCAGCACTTCAGGAATCATCCTGCCCAAAGAAGACTGTTTCTCCCCCATCTGCATCACAGACTGCAGCTGTAGAAGAGGGAGACAGAGCCTCTCCAGCACCGTGCTCTAATGAAGTAGCTGCAAACATGGCTTTGATGTGAGGATCTCGTGCTGGTGAGGCTGTAGTGTGTGAAGTGGAAAGAGCTCAGCTTGACTCGCAGACCCCAGCCAGAGCTGCAGGCACAAAGCGCACTTACTGCCGCTGTAGAGCGAGTGGTTTTGATTTGGAGCTTGCTGGTGGGGAAAATAAAGTGTGCAAAATCAAGAATTCATTGTTCCTGCTTTGCTTTTCTGACAGGAATGTTTTCCTTTGCATGTGAACCTGTGTGGAATAAAACAAGGGACTATTGAATGCATTTCACTCATGCTTTCTCTGCGTATTGATCTAGTCTCTTCTGCAGGGGAAGTGCCTCCAAAAGTGCCCAAACCTGCTGCTGTTGGGTGAAACAGAAATGCTCTCTCTTTTTTTTTTTTGTTTTGGTTTTTTTTTTTGGATGCTTCTACTCACTTAATCCAAAGCATCAACTGCTCCCAGATACAGCAGTTTCCAGGATGTGCAGCCAAAACCCTGCTCAGCCCTTCATGCCCAGAGTGACGGTCTGCAGCCCTAATCCTGCTGCTGCATGGGATGCTTCTCTCTCCTCTCTGGGCAACGGGGGCTCATCCGTTTCTCAGGGACTGGTGGTGCCTGGCTGCAGTGCTGGGCTCAGGATTTGCTCTGCTCATTGCTTTGGACCTGGCAAAGCCTCTGAAATGGATTTGCCTCTTGTCTGTGACTCCCATCATGAACTCCAGGCAGTACTCAGTGCTTTCTCAGTGCATGCTGTCTCTCACATTGAGTGCCTGGGTTGTTAAGTACCTATGAGAGGCCCGCTGAACAGTGGCAGTGTTTATCCAACTCGCCTTGATAAACACACTTTAGAAGCTTCCTCCATGCACTCTGGCTGCTCAGCACAGGGCTGACCTCAGCCTTTCAGGTCTGGACCAGGGACAAAGCTGTGGCTCTGCTCCCTTCTTGCTGCGGGCTGCCTGCACCCAGCTGCATTGTTTTGGCTCTGTCTTCCCCCAGCTCCATCTACTGCTTGTTTTGGGGAGAGGGTTTGTTGCTGTTTGGGCTCAGGTGCACAGAAGTGCAGGGAGGACAAAGCGTGCAGTGGTTTGATGCCTGTAGGCTTTGTCACCCTTTGCTCCTCTCCTGTGCAGCAGTTATGAGAGCATCCTGCCTTCATGGGGGATTGCTGTGAGTCCCAAATACTTTGCAAAATCAGGCTCCAAAGCCCAAACCCAGAGCCTGAGGGAATAATAGAGCGGCTTGGGTTGGAAGGAACCTTAAAGATTATGGAGCTCCAACCCCCTGCCCTGGGCCAGTTGCTGCCCACTGGATCAGGCTGCCCTGGGTCCCATCTAACCTGGCCTTGAACACCTGCATGGATCGGGCATCCACAGCTTCTCATGATTTTCCTTTTAATTTTTGGGGCCATCAGATTGGGCACTAAGAAATCAAAAAGCTCTGACAGCCTGCCGTGGATGAATTCTGTACTTGTTTTTTTCTGGGTAGCTCTGGAGAAGAAAAATTAATGCTGAGCTTTCAGATGAAGCCATAGTGCCAATTTGCATGTCTAAAGCATTGGGAGGAGTGCTGTAGGGTTGCTGGCTGCAGACCCTTTTGCTCAATCTAAACTGCTGGGGCTGTGCACAGAAACAAACATGATGTTGATCTTACTGACTAAAGTCAATAGAATGCAATTCCCTGGGCTGCTAGCGAGAGCAGCACGTGCTCCAGACCTTTCCACAGCAAGTCAGTGGAGACACTGCTAAGTCAAAACCTCCTTTTCCCAGACAGAACGGTGCACAAGTGTTTGTTTTCTTGAGTACCTAACTAAAGTTGCCACACACAGCAAATGAATATTGACTTAAGCACAGTTGCCAAGGCAAGAGCCGTATGAAGCTGCGGAATTCCTTTTCCAATTGTTCTCAGGAACAGGTGATGAATACAAGGACAGAGGGGCTGCTGGCGCTGCTGTGTGTGCTTTCCTTGTTCCCTGGTATTTTTGGCTGGGGATGCAAGTGACCTCCTGGCTTGTCTGGCTCTTAGGCTATGACTTTCCAACCACCACCTCTTCCCCTCTCCTTCTCCTTCTCCTTCTCCTTCTCCTTCTCCTTCTCCTTCTCC
>NW_024968759.1:45951-51899 GCF_019238085.1 Lagopus leucura
TCTCCTTCTCCTTCTCCTTCTCCTTCTCCTTCTCCTTCTCCTTCTCCTTCTTCTCCTTCTCCTTCTCCTTCTCCTTCTCCTGCCCCTGCCCCTTCCCTTTCCTCTTTCCTCTCCCCTCCCTTTTACCCTTTCCCTACTCTCTTCCATTCTCCCTTCCTTCCTTCCTTCCTTCCTTCCTTCCTTCCTTCCTTTTCCCTTCTCCCTTCCCCTCCCTGTTGGTGCCAGACAGCACGCAGCAGATGATCCCCAGAGGCGTATGCTCAGCACACACAAACATGATGTTTACTGGCTCTGGGATGGATCAAGGAGGGATTTAGAGACTCTGAGCTTGGCTGCACAGCTCAGGGATCACCCTGCAAGTAAGTTATCCTCTTTGCTGACACTGGCTTTCTCTTCAGGTCATGCTTCTAAACCTCTGGACCCCAAGATAAATCACTTCCTGCTGTAATTACAGAAACTCATTTATGGTGATTAAGTGGTTTGGTGGAAGGTGTTGGAAAGGTGGTAGCCGAGCTCTGCTGGGCTGTGCTGTAATTAGGATAAAAGGGCTTCCTTCTCCTCCTGCAAACCTCCCTGCACCTCCTTCCTTCTCCCTGCAGGTCTGACGAAGGCAGGTCACTGTCGGTCTGACCCATCCCTGACATGAAATGAGTTTGCTCAACGCAGTGTAAGCTTTAGGATGTAAATATGCTTTAATTATCCAGCTCAGTGTTTGCACTGGCGTGACTCCCCTGTCTATGGGGGCAGCAGCTCTCTGCAGGTCACCTCTCTGAGAGTAGAGGAGGGTGTGAAGCAGCAGATGGAAGTGAAGAGACGTCTTCTGAAATGGAGTAAACCCTTCTGCAGGAGCCCTCCGTGGCCTTCCCTGCAAACTGCGAGCAAACAGCTTCACAGGCAAGGAGCAAAACTCTCATTTCCTGCTATCTACAAACCAATCTGAATCAAAGAAGCAATCTGAGTTCCTGTGCTTGCACAGAGCACGTTCCTTTTAATATCCCACACCCCCCGATGGGAGCCCGCAGACGCTAATTGCTTGTGAAGGCTCTCTGAAGTGTTTCACTTGGTGGATGTATTTCGTGATCTCCAAGCAGCACTTGTGAGAAGCAGCAACGCGCGTCGCTGACGGACCGCCTGATTCCTCCCCAGCTGCTTTCTGTCACTGCAGCCCCTGATTTTGTCAGAACGGGGAGAGGAGAGCTGTGAGGAGTTGAGACAGAGGGCAAAGCTCTCAGAAATCAATGCTCAAAGAGCTGGGAGAAAGTGTGGCATCACAGCAATCCCTCCGGGACAACCGACCTTTGTTTCTCTCTTTCCCCTCTCTTTGATCGATGCGACAGCTTGATGCACAAAAGGGCCGCCAACCTTGATTTACTATTTATTTTTTTCCAGCAGATCTACATGAGACTTCTTGGTGGGAAGAGCTCTGTGCAGGCTGGAGGAACTCCAGCTTGGGTAAAACAACACCTGTTCTTTGTGACCTGCTCAGCCATTTTGCAAGGATGTTAGCAGGGGTAGATGGGGTTTGGGTAAGAGCACAGCCCCAGCGCAAATATCCACAGGACATAGAATCATTAAGGTTGGAAAAGACCTCTAAGATCATCCAGTCCAACTATCAACCCATCCCCACCATGCTCAGTAAGCCGTGCCCCCAAGCACCAAGGTTTGGGCACTAAGTTGGATAATGTGAACTGAAAGAAGCCACTGGGATGAGCAAAGTAGTGATCCTGTGGCTCCAAGCACCAATAAGTCTCCTTTTCCCCTCTTTCTGATTCATTTGCATTCAGTACTTCTGTCTGCCAGGGCTGAAGTCAGGGCTGAACGTGGCAATGGCTCCTCTTGGTGATCTCTTGAGGTCCCTTCCAACCCTTGCAATTCTATGATTCCACGATACCAGCTTGCATCTGGTCAGTGTGGGCAGATTTCCCTCAAATTCATTCTCCTGCAAAACCATTCAATTTTTCCAGCTGCTAAAATCTGTGTGTTTTATTACGCACAGAAGGCAGCATGTCTTACCTCTTCCTGACTCCATCCTTCCCTTCCTCCCTATGCACTGGACAACAGTGCTTTGCCAACCCACAGGGGTGACCCTACCACCAAGCTCCATCTGTAACCCAGATGGGGAGGGCTGAAGAGTTTGGGTTTGTACAGGGCTGTGAGGTGCTCCCCTGGTACATCCTCTTCAGCCTGTCATAGGAAGCTACAGCCCTGGGATGTAAAGATGGGAGAGCAGGAGATTGGAATAGCCTCAATCAGCATACCACGGCAAGGTCTTGTTTGTTGGCACCCAGGGTAATGCTTTAACCTCATTTCTCTTATATTTTCTTTGTCCTACGCACTATATATGAACAGTGCTGCGTGTTAGGGACAGATTCATCCAGCACTTGAAAAGCCCTTGGGACTGCATACTCTTCTTCTGGGGACAAGAAGGTGACTGTATAAAAACAGACCCTCGTCACTTTGTCAGCTCCCCTGTCTCCGTGCCAGCAGGTCTGGTGCTTCTCTCCCCATGTCCCCACAGCCCCGCTGAGCAGCCCCTGCTGCCTGCTGCAAGCAGCAGAGTGCCTTGCCTTCTCTTGGCAGGATACCCCTTGCAGGCAGTTGATGGAAGCCAGCAGGATCAGCGCTTGGCTGTCAGATCCCAGCAGGAGTGCAGGGCTTGGGCAGCGGGGTTTACAAATGCAGGAGGGGTCTGAAGCAAATCTGATTTGGAATTGCCAAGGCAGAAATGCCCACGGTGGCTCTTGCAAAACCTATCCCCAAGGTTGGGCTGCCTTTGAACACAAATTAGTTGGGACTGAAGTTGCTTACATCCCCTGATGTGGTTTTAACATTTTGTGATTTGCTCCTAATTCATCTAAAGCCAGAAATGCTTCCTGGTGTGCCCTCTGAGTTTTCATCTGAGTCGAGCTGGATTGCCTTGGGCTGTTTCTTCAGGATTGGGAACTTTCTGTTCTCTCCTGGCTGATCACACAGGGTAAAAATCTCTGCAGGAGAGCATGAACTGTGAGCTACTGCACGGGCTGCACGGCTGCTGTGGGTGTGGGGCTCTTGAGGATGGCCAGAAAGCCAGTAGGAACATCGCTTCCCTTCCTCTAAATGTATTTTCCTTTTTATCAGTACTCACAGTTCAAATCCAGCAGCTTCAATAGCAGTGAGTCTTTCTGAACTGGAGCTAGCCATGCAGTGGGAGTGCATTCTTGGTAGATATGTGAGAGGCTCCATTTCATGTGGTCAGGGTGGGGAGGAGATGAGTAGAAGGGAACAACAGATCACTGACAGTCAGAAGGTGACCCCAGGATGTTTCGGACCAGTTCTGCTTCCCCCTACCTGCAGGTGGAATGCAGGATGGCATTCTGCTGATGCCATCCAGATGCCAGGGTGGAGATCTCTTCCTTGCAAGCTCAATCTGATGTTAAGCTTTATTTTCTGCCTGCAATTCTGCCCTCATTCAATCTTGCCCAGAAGAAAAACCCTTTGAATTGTGCATGTGCCTGTGCTGCTGTGGCGTGTTCACGCTGTCAGCGAGGCAAGAGTCCCTTTGGCTCTGGAGTGGAAACAGACCTCATTTTGTGTGGCTGCGTCACTGCTGTCACCCTGAGCACCCTCCTGCCCTGCTGCTGACCCAACCCAAGCAGCTGCTGGGTGAGCAATGAGGCACAGACCTGCCTGGGGGTGTGGGTGCTGGTGCTGCTGCCCTGAGGGTCATTGCTCAGCCAGGGAGACAACAGATAGACACACATTTTCCTGCTGTTCCCTGAGGCTGACTTCATTTACCATCAGAATTTTTCCAAAAACAAAGCTGAACCCTAAAACAAGTGAGCAGCAGAGTAACACAGGTCATATGAGGCACTCGTAAACCTCCATGCTATGTTTTAATGGTGCAGGATTCTTTTCTGACCCTTCTTTTTCGCCAGTAAGGATTATATCACAGCAGATGGGCAGCATTCACTGGAACATCAGTCATCAGCCATGGAGAAAGGCAGGGCTGTGATGCATACCTCCAAGTTGAAGTCTGTATCCGAGTAGGTCTGTATTTGCACATTTGCTCATTTTACTTAGGACTTCCTAAGCCAATCCTGGCAGGTTCAACGGGTTGGAAGAGGAAATCTGCAGTAGGCAAAAGCTCTTGCTGAGGCTGTGGCTGGACCTGGGGCAGTAGGATCCTTGCAGGACTGTGTAGCACTCTCCTGAAGCAGCAGCCTGGTTCATGCGTGCTGCACGCCTGGTTCGTGCTTCCATGTCAGCATGGTAGGATCTGGGGCAACAAAGATGAGGGGTTTGTCTCTGCTTTTCGGAGATGGCAGCTTTTGGCCAGTCCTGTTGGGTTGGGATGAGCAGAAAGGCTGCAGGAGGTGGAGGTGGTATTCCCTCTCCTGCGTATCCATCACTGCCTCTTTCGCAGGTTCAGCCGCAGGACATGACTGGTGTGAAAGCACACAGCAAATCCCCAGGCCTGGGGCTCTTGTTCCTGTCAGCCCCTTGCCTCTGGCTTCATTTTCCCTTGCAGCTCTTTGGCACTTGCATTGCAGCAGAGGGGAAGATGCTTTGGCAGCCAGGATCCAAGCTCATCCCTGAAACCGCAGGGAGCCGCAGCCGCAGATTGAAACCACAGCTCGCCAACAAATGCAAAACAATGTGCAAACATGTTTTAATGTCAGGTTTTTATTAAAAGTGGACTAAGAGATTAAGATGTTCATCTGCCTTGCAGGGAGCAACTTTATAAATCTCAGCTTGCATGCTCTCGCCGAGCATTGCTAATCACCAGGCTGGATCCACATCACGTGCGCACGGACTGCTTGCTCGTGGAAGGCTCTCTTTATCCAGGCAATGGGAGCTGGAGCTCAGTGAGACCTCCTGGGGCTTAATGAGGTTCCCGCTGACACAGAGTTATTGGGTTCCTTTCCCCCTTTAAGCATTCCGCTCTTCAGGCCTGCTGCGTGTTGGTGACTCTGTGCTTTGAGGACTCTGTGTGGAGCATCATGGCATCAGCAGGGACCCATGGCTGGCATGAGATGCCCTACTGGACACGTTAGAAGGTACTTTGAATGCCACAGAGGTGGCTCTTGTGAGTGACTGGAGGTGTTAAACTCTCTGGCACAGTGAGCTGCAGTGGTGGAAGTGATGTAGGAGCACTGGAAAATCTTGTCCTTGACCTCTTCAGCTTGTCACAGCCACAGGATTGGAGCAGCTTTGGCAAGAAATGATTTGGTTCCTGGCTTTTTTTCCTCCCTCTCTGCTTGTTTTATTCTCCTATAAGCATTCATCCAGAAATTCCCCTTTTCTGTGCTGGATTGATGGCTCTGGGACAATCAGCAGTATTCTGCTGCTGTTAGGAGTTCTAAAGGCAGTAAAGTTGGGTCCTTGAAGTGCTGTCAGTAATCATTTTTATGGTGGTCAGATTGCTCATTAGCACACTTGTTTTCAGATATTTAAGCTGGAAAGAAATCTATAGTCCTTGCATTTTTAACTTGATAACCACTCAATAGAACAAATAGAGTTGGAAATTAGAGCAGAACTGGGCTGGAAGAAATAGTCCTGAATGCTCACCTTTTACCCCAAAGGTCTATGGAGACAATTGCTTTCAGAACACAGCTTGGGGGAGCACATACATTCCCAGCCTACCGAGAGGTAATAACAGCTCAGGTTTACAGCTGTGATTAGCTGGTAGGATGGGACCTGGAGGTAGCCCTAAAATAGGTATATTGAAAGCTTCTGCTCTGAGTCTGGGTGAAAAACAAGGACTGGCTTGGAGCATTTGTTTGCAGGACACGAAGCAAAAGAAACAGCTCAAGAAATCCTTAACGATGGTTCCCAGAACCTGGATGCAACTGGGTGGATTTAGAGCAGTGCTGGCTGGAGGGGCTTTTCTTGAAGTCCCATTTCTCCAGGCAGGGCTGAGAATGGCTCTTGTGCACATGATGGGATCTGGGGTCTGGGCAGCTGGTTGG
>NW_024968759.1:51909-92657 GCF_019238085.1 Lagopus leucura
CCTGGTGCTCACCTCCATCTCCCAGAGTGTTCCCTTCTGTGCAGAGCACAGATCAGCAGCTGTATCCCCCACCACAACTTTAGTTTAGGAAATAAAGCAGCAAAGGGTTGGAGGGTTGTTGGGATTTTTTTGTTTTTGTAAAGCATTTTGGGATTCAGTCAAAGGCAAGGTGCTGTGCAGATGTAAGCTCGTTAGAAGGTCATTATCATTATTCACCTGCTGTGTCTGTCTGTCTCTCTAAATCGCTTTAGCCATCAGCCTATTTATCCACGTTGGCCTCTTACTATTATATGGTAAAACACCAGATTGCCCCTGCTCCTAGCCGCCCTACACCCCTCCTTCCCCATTTCCCATGCCAGCAGCACTGTGCTTTGTCTGATGGGAGTTCAAGGAGCCCAAAGCCAGACTGCCCCGTGCTCCATCCATCCTGTGCTGCTGGGGAAACTGGAGGTGTTCTTGCAGCCCTGGATGCAAAGCAGGTGCCCAGAGTGTGCTCCCCCCACAGCCAGCCCTCATCTGTCCTGCGTGCTCTGGTGCTGCTGTGTAGCAGCGTTGATCAGTGGAGATAATTAATATGAGGAAGTAGAAAATTTTGTCTTGGGCTTATTACAGACTCTAACCCTATTAGGCAGGCCATTTGGAGTCCAGGGAGGGCTGTTTCTTTCCAGAAGAGATTGCAAGTGGATTGAGTTCCATTATGTTCTTAATTAAAAGGAATGAAATAAAAAAAAAAGAAGAAGAAATAAAGAAGGGGAGGAAAAGAAGCGGTGGAGCTCTGTGACAGTTTGGAAGGAAATTAAAGCCTCTCAGGTGTTTTCCACTGATGCACTCACGTGCATTGCCTTGGTGCTTTCTGCTTCCCTCTTCCATCGCCACCCCATATGCAGTTAATGTGGCCCAAGAGTCGAGGGCCAGCATAGGGGCTGAGAGTCGGGATGACGCGATTGGAGCTGGGCAGGGATGGATGCTGGGCAGGGGCAGCGAGCTGCAGGCTGGGAGAGCCGTGGTGCACAGCGGGGTGCTGGGTGCATGGCTCTGCAAGGGATTCTACATCAAGGAGAGATCCTACATCAAGGCACTGCCGTCAGGCTCCCATGAGCGCTATCGCTTGCCCAAAGCGCTCGGAGCACTTACTTATTTTGTAACGCGGCCCCGCAGCCTGTGATGTGCCAGACGTGGCGTGTCTAAGAAGCCGAGCTGCTCCTTATCAGCCTCTCGCACTGTCTCAGAACCTTTCTGCTAAGTGTCTTTTGTCCCCCTAATAAACTGATAAGCTGCTGGTAATCCGCTGATCGCTGATAGGCGGGGCGGCCCTGCTCTCCCTCCCTGCACAGATAAGGCAGCTCTTTGCCAGCGGGCAGCGGGTGATGCAGCTCAGCCCACAGCAAGGAGCAGGTGGGCTTTGGGAGTGTGTGCCCCCCACCCCTGGCTCGTGTGAGGAGAGAAAACAGGACAGGGTTGGACTCTCCGGGGGTTTCTGCATCTCTTGGGCGGGCAGATCCCGCATCCATCCTGCAGAGCATGGACACGTCCTGACCCTGCTGTTGGCTGCACACCTGTGCCAGGCTGGGGCAGGGAGTCCAGTGGCTGCCTGTGCTCCCTGAGAGAGACTGGAAAGAAAAGGAAGGTGGGAGGGAAGAGGAAAAAAACATGTGTTTCTTTCTTTTCCCTCTTTGTTGCAGCACTCTAGCTCTCTGCTGTCAGGAGATGGGCAGGAGGGAGCAGCGTGTCAGGCATTTGGTGTTAATTATCTACGAGGCCATGCAGCTGTGGTGCACACAGCTCCAGTGCCAGGGCTGCTGGCCACCTCTGCATCTGTCCTGTGCTGCGGAGGAGCAAAGCCCTCTCCCACCCCCCTGCATTTAAAGCAGCACACCGCTGCAATGCAGCACCGCTTCCCTTGGGCTCCCCTTTCCAGCAAACAGCTGTGAGCCTGCAAGAGCCGTGGGTCTGTGGACAGCCCAGCTCCAGAGGAGGATCACTTCCTTCCCAGCACTCACATCACTGCTATTTAATTTGCCAAGCGATACGGTGGAAGGGAATGAAGTGCTGCATTTTGTATTTTTACCTCCTCATCAACGTTCTCCCTGGGGGAAGCTGATCTTTGGCCTGTTGCGGCCACAGCCCTTGTTTAGAAAAGTTTGGTTTTGTTCTAACTGTTTCTTGCTGTGGAAAACAACTCATTAGCACGAGGAATGCCAGAGCTCGGGAGACTCTCCTATTTTCCTGCTATTTTTTGCACAGCACAAGGACGGTGTGAGCATCTCCCTCCTGGCTCCAGGCAGCATTTTAGGCTCGCCCCTGTGTCCTTCTCCCCTGATCACGTGTTCTAGTGCTAATACTGCGTACTCTGTAACATAAACTATTGAGCTGGGGGCATAAAATCCAAAGCAGGATCCATTTCTCCTCCCCGTCTTCTCCCCCTAATTGCGTGCATTTATGTATCTGTTTGCTGCTGCTGGAGCAAGCGGGCTCAGCCCAGCAACCTGCTGTGTGTGGGGACTGGAAATGAAGGATCGGGAAGATGCTGACAGCCTGCTCGCGAAGGCTTGATCAATCAGTATGTAATAGAAAAACGGCTCTGGCTCTACAGGGAGAAGGAAGCAAAGGATTTGATTAAAAAGTCAGACTGCGGCTGGTTGGAAAGGACATCTCTTGGATGTGGATGAATCATCAGGTAGTTACAGCACAGGAGTTTGGCTTGAGAGCAAAGTGGGGGTAACTTCCTTCCTCCCTCTGCTCAGCATCCTGAATTGATACGGAGTGGCCATGGGGTTCTGCTGCTGCCCGTGAGCCGTGTGGGATGGAGCAGTGCCAGGTTCCTTGCTCAGGCAGCACTGTGCCTGCCCCGCTGGCATTTGACATGGGTGAACATGCACTAAATAATCGGCAGCCTATCGATCTGAGGTCACCCATGCCAAAGCGTGATCGATGGAAACAGACAGCTGAGTGGTTCTGTAATGAAGTGCCTTCACCTTAGTGGATCTGGGAGAGAGAAAGGGTATGGGAGATTAAATCCTCCTGCCATCGACAGCTCATCAAGCAAAAGATGTATTAGTGAAGAGAAGTCATGCTTCCTGAGCCCTGATGGGAGGAATGGAACTGCTGGGAGTTGTTTGTGCTCTTTAGGGGAACATCAGCCAGGAGAGCAGCCCTGCTGCCTCCCAGCACCCTGCTCATGGCTGCAGCTGGCAGGGGCTGTCCCAGGCAGCAGTAAAGCTTTGAGGGCTTTGGAGGAATTAGGGAATCAAGCAATGCACTCAGAATACAGTTGGCTTTCTGTGCTGTGAGGGCACAGTGCTGGCTCATGCCCAGCTGCTGCCCGTCAGAGCCCCCAGGTCCTTTTCAGCAGGGCTGTGCTCCACCCTTACACCCCCAGCTTGTACTAACAGTGTGGTTGCCATGATCCAGGTGCAGACCTTGCACTTGACTCTGATGAACCTCATGAAGTTCTCCTCACTGCTGTGCCTGTCTAGGTCTCTCTGGATGGTATCCAGAATTTGCCTTGGCTGCTGCAGCCCTGCTGGCTGAAGGGCTGATGTGGGTCTGACAACCAGCAGCCACCGGTGGGCTGTGGCTGGCAATGAGGGGCATCAGCTGTGACCTGATGGCACTGAGGAGCCCTGGAGCTGCTGGGAGTTGTGCCATGCTCCCAGACACCATAGCCCTATGTGCAGAGGAAGGCGATGGGAGCTCAGGTGGGACCTATGTGCTGCCACGTGAAGTGTACTGAAGCTGTGGAGTGGAGAAAAGAAAGGCAGGGGCTTGGATCCTGCATCTCCAGCCAACCCCATTGCCTGGCAAGCAGCGCAGAAAGTGAATAACACTTAAAACCATGCAGGCCTGGGGTGACAGCAGTGCTCCGACATCCCCTCCACCCATTTTTCAAGACAAACTTTCCTCTGTGATCCACACGCAGCTTTATTGAGCTCTATTTCCTCCAGTCTAACTACAGAAAGAAATTGGCAGCAAGCGCTCTCACGGGCCGCGTGGAATGGCAGCAGCGGCTGTCAGGGCTCCGGGGGCTTTATTGCCCTGCCAAACACCTACATCATGGTGACACTTACATAATTACATATCGGACCGGCGAGGATGAAGCGCCCGGCACCTCCTAAACGTGTCAACATGATTTGAGAGGTTTGGGTTCGGCTGGACTTCGTAGGCATTAGATTTCAGACTCCAATCACACGGGCATCCGAAGGATCAATAGCTGAGCACCGCGTGGCAGCTGGCTGCAAGGTGAGGGGGAGCAGCTCTGCGCGTCAGCGTGGCCGGTTAAGATGATGGATGAGTTGGGTTTGGGTTTGGTCTCTCCGCCTCCTGCTGGGTCTTGTTCTGCCCTGCTGCAAAAAGGAAATCTCACGGGCAGACTCTGCATCCTCGCTCCGTGCTGGTGGTGCAGTTTGATCGTGGATGCTCCGTGGCCCTCATTATGCAGCAGAGCACTTCCCAGCTTTACCAGTAATCCCACTCTTGGCTCCAGCCACGTCACTCCGTGCTGACAGCAAATAGGTTTTGGGAGGAGAAAGCCGCTGTGACGCGGGTGTCTGCGGGCTGAGCTCCCTCTGACAGCACACGTGGAGGCTCTGACGGTGCTGCACCGCTGTTGGTGTGGGAATGGGATTTGGGGCCCTTCTGTGGGTTCTCACTGATGTTGCATGGGATGGAGATGATCTGCTCTGGGCAAATCTGCCCTTGCTACGTTCTGTATGAGTGCCCTTGAAAAATGTGGGGGAAATCACAGCAATTTGGATGATTGAGGTTGGATGGGTCAGGAAAGAACATCGGAATGCCTCAGACCAAAGCTGAAACTGGGGATTTTCTTGCAGACTCATTGATTTGAACTCCTCCTGTGAAGAGCTGAGGTTGCTGCACTTGTTGGCACCCTCAGCTCTATCCAGTGACATGTGACGCGTGGGACTTTCTAGTAACTGCATTTAATTAAGTCAATTTAATTTAGTTAATTAAAACATCCACCGGTTCTTATTAACCCTGCACACTCAGCTCCGGGACAGCCCTGCTGCCAGCTCCTTTGGCCCTGTCTGTCATTGGAGCTTTGTCCTCTCCTGTCCCTCAGATGATGACATCCAGCCCTGACTTTGCCATCATGAGTCTCCTCCTTGCAGCCTCCAAAGGGCCGTGGTCCCTTTTTCCATTGGGAAAGCAGTGTGTGCACACAGGTGACCCAGCTCTGTCCTGGCCACATCTCACCCAGCTCTTTCAAATTAATTTCCATGATGGAGAAGCTCATCATCACGCTGTCATGTCTTTCAATTCACACTCATATCAGCACAGTGCTGGACCCACTTTGCAGCACCGGCCCGCATTACCCAGTGTAACTTAAGGGGAAAACACCTGCAAACAAATTGAACGTTCCTAAGTGCAAATTGGTTTTACAATTGCTCGAGATTTAAAGTGCCACTGCAGCAAAATAATGTTATTTTTTTTCGGGCGGGTGTTTTTGGAATACAGATTGGTTGGATTTGTCCTGTTGGAAGAGTTGGGTTCACTCCACGTCTTGGTGGGTTGGGTTCATTGGGATGCGCTGGGCTGCGGCACATGGGCTGACCCCAGAACTGACCCCAGTGGAGATAATCTGATGGCAGCGACGCTGCAGCTCTGTGCGAGGCTCTGTGCAGAGTTCAGCACTGCTCCAAACTTCCCCTTCTACTCCGCCTGCTCTCTGCAGTCTTCATTTCCACTAAATCACCTCAATTGGTTTCGCTCAGCGGTCGGAAAGCCATGCTTGGAATATAATGGTTGATCTTTTATGACATTTACCGCCACTCATGTCAGCACACGCGCCTGTTTAATTCACTTGTTGCTGTGCCATCCATCAATCACCGTAAATGTTATAACAGCAACCTGTCACCAGGGGGGCACGCGTGGGGAGGTGTGCGGGGTGCATTGGATGGGGCTTGGGAAATGAGTGACCCTTCCATCTACTGGGGGGGAGTTGCCTGGATCTGAGCAATGCTGCGTGCTGCCTGCCCCAGTGCTGGGGTGGTGGGTTTGTG
This sequence comes from Lagopus leucura, assembly GCF_019238085.1. Classification (NCBI taxonomy): domain Eukaryota; kingdom Metazoa; phylum Chordata; class Aves; order Galliformes; family Phasianidae; genus Lagopus; species Lagopus leucura. The sequence goes on from NW_024968759.1 coordinate 57,927, forward strand.
CTGCAGCACGGAGCTCTTGCAGCTCATTTTGCTGCTTGTCCCCTCACCCAATAAGCTGTCCCTCCTCTTTTGGGGGCAGGGGCTTTGTATGAGATTTCAGACAGTGAAAGTCAGCGTGGCTTAGTGGCAGTTTGCATTCCCAACAGCCCGTGTAACAGCAGCCATCCACAGCTACGAGCCCGGCAGCAAAGCAGATGAAGACAAAGTAGCCTCAGGTCTCACTTGTTGCCCTTTGCAAGTAATTATATTAATTCACCTGTGAGCTCATGTAATAACAGAGATGAGATCTCCTGTTTGGGTGAAGGCGGGCTTGCGGGAGATGTCTGAGATTGCTTTCCCTGTGAAGAAACAGCATTTTGATTGATCTCTCAGCAAAGATATGAAAACGCCCCGACTCGGTGCCACGTTTCGCTGTGACATTTTGCAGGAAGGAACGAATGTCACGCAGCCATTCCCACGGTCAGGGTGACATTACCAAGAGCTGTGTGCAGCTCAGCATCTCCTGCAGCACCAGCTGTGCTGGAGGGCAGATCTCCAATGGATGCTGGGCAGGGATGGACCTGGCTGTGGGTGATGGCAGATGAGCTGCTGGAGATGGGTCAAAGCTTGCGTCAGAGCACAGCGTGGCAGGTACCCCCCTGCGTCTGCTCCTCGTGACTTCAACACGGAAAGTGTTTTAGATGCTCCCTGCATGGAGTGGATGGCAACTCTGGTTAAAAGCTGAGATGCTCATGAAATACTTATCGCCCCAAAGCTGTGTCTGCACTGCAGGTGAAGGGATGGCATCTCTTTGGGCGCTGTGCTTTGGGAGTCAGCAGGCGCTCTCCTTCCTCCACCAACCCATGCGTGTGATTTTGGCCTCAATGGATCCCAAATTCCACGTCTGTAAAATGGAGTGACATTTTCCTCCCATGTGCTGAGGCTGTGCTTGCCCCTCTGGCCCCACTTGGCTTTTGTTCTCCTCCCTGTAGAAGTGCTCAAAGGTGCTGGCCCACATCAGGAGCTAATGGGCAGCATGCTCTTCCTTTTAAACCACAACCATGTAGGCAGCTCTCCACTCCCCCGTTCCTCCCTCATAATCCCTCCTCCTTACTTCCCTGTCTGCCATCCCAAGTGATGCTCAGCTCCAAACACCATCACAGCTGTGAGCAAAAGAAGCAGCAGTGCTGGGAATCCCAGATCCCACGAGAGCTCAGCCCCATGTTCCCACTCTGCACCCCTACACTGCTCTGGCACTGCTGGGCAGCTGGGATCTGAGCATTGCCCTGGGAGGTGCTGGTTGGGCCCTAAGTGTAGACATGCAGCTTTGGGGCAGGATGAGGTGCTGTGTGCACTGCAGGTGTTCAAAGCAAATCTGCAGCGCTCGCATCTGAGCACTTGTCACCTGGTGAGAGAGAGGTGGTGGTGGGCTCCAATCTGGGGACTCCATCTGGGGCTGGTTGCCCAAAGCCCCCACCATGAAGATTTGTAGCAGAAAGGCTGCTGGAGCAGGAGCCCAGAGCAGAGTGAATGGAGCTGCTCTAATGGATATTAAGTGATTTGCGAGCCCGCTGCCTGCAAACACAGCCGTAAATAGAACAAAGGGAGGGGGTAGCAGATGAAAGAGGCTCAGGCTCTTTAGCGGAGCAGTGTGAAAAATGGGGAAAGGTTCCCGTGCAGGGCTCGGGCAGCGAGAGAAACAAAAGCCCCGGCATCTATTTTCATATCTTTTATGTCTTCCTTGCACTTAATCTTGTTTAGCTCTGCAATTAAATTTTAAGACGCATAAGAGTGTTCGCTTACACACTTGGATTCTTTGCAGATTGAATTATTTAATAGAGTGTGGAGCGGCTCCATGATCTCGGAGCTATGGCACCAAAGGCAGCCAAGCAGAAAATTAATAAACACTGCCTGCCGTCTCCGCGCCTCCCGCGCTCCCCTCTCCATCCTCCCTCTTCCTCTCCTGCTGCAGCCACCCCTCTGCTCCCATCCCTCTCTGTTGGGGTTTCCTCTTTCCATCCCACTGCTTTCTCCTCCATCAGTTTTGCCACCCGCCCTCCCGCTGCTGCGGGATCGATGCTCTGTGCATCTCATCCATGCAGCTCAATTCCTGTGCACGTGTTCACTGTGATTTGGGTCACGTTGGGGAACACCCCTTGCCAGCACGGGGTTGGGTGGGACTGGGTTGTGCCATTTTGTAATTGCATCCCTCGGCCCAGAATAAATTGCATCTCAAATGCTGCTGAAATTCTCTCTATCCTCCTTCATTCTCCAGCCACCAAAGTTGATCTTCTTTCCCCTCCTTTTTTTTTTTTCTTCTTTTTTTTTTTCTTTTTTTTTTTTCTGGTAACCTTTCCAGGCAACAAATCGCAGGGGGCAATTACACTGTTTGCTAAAGAGAGCATTAAGCCAGCCACAATTTCCATAGAGGATATTGTGCAGCAAACAGCGATACAAAGGCAGTCTATGAAATTCATCAAATTGCCTGTTGGATAAAGGCATGCATTTACAATGCACTCGGAGCCCTTGTGAATTATCTGAAGAGAAATCCGTTTGTTATTTCTCTTCCTCTAAAGAATCCTCATTTTAAGGGGAACCAAATAAAAAGGCTGGAAAATTACTGCTAAAGGAAAAGATCCCCCACTCCTTTGTGGGAGGTGATGGTGGTTTTCCCCCGTTGATTATTGGAGGTAATGTGCTTTGAGTTTGATGGTTTTCAGTGCAAGTCTCCATTGGTATCAATCTGTGGCATTGGTCTCCATCTGTGTAGAATCATAGAATCATAGAATGTTTGGGTTGGAAGGGTCCTTAAAGATCATAGCTCCATGGAGTGGTTGGGTTGGAAAGGGAGATCACAGACCTTAGAGATCACAGAACCATGGGATGGTTGGGTTGGAAGGGACCTTAAAGATCATCGAACCATGGGATGGTTGGGTTGGAAGGGACCTTAACAGAACCATGGGATGGTTGGGTTGGAAGGGACCTTAAAGATCACAGAACCATGGGATGGTTGGGTTGGAAGGGACCTTAAAGCCCAACCAGCCCCACCTCTGCTGTAAAATGGGTGCCCTCCCAACCAATCAGGCTGTCCAGGGTCCGACCCAGCCTGGCCTCAGGTACCTCCAGGGATGGGACACCCACAGCTTCTCTGGGTAATCTGTTCCACAGAGGCTCTTCTCCTGGTTGCTGCTCTTCATGCTGTGTGGGACGGCTGTTGATACGGCACTTATGGGGCAAACCAAAGCTCTGGCTGTTAAACACTGTGAGTTGAGCAGACTCCTACACCCCAACCCTGTGCCCAAAATATTTCAAGCCATCCACCTCCTCCTGGCTCAAATCAAGACTATTTTTCATCCTTTTCAGGGTTTTCTATTTTTTCCAAAGCTGGACCCCCGCTCCACCCCAAAGCTTTTAGCAGCAGGGAGTGTTTGGAGCTGTGGGGTTGGGCAACGATTCTCGCCTGGCTCCGCTGCAGGATGGAAATAGTACTCATGGAATTGAAATTCTGGAGGGAATGACAGGGACACAGCAGAGAAGCAGCTAAAACACCTCTCTAATTGCTAATCAATACCTTAAAGAAATGTTGCCCTAGCTGAAACCTGCTCCCAGGGAAAAAAATAAAAATCTACACGATTTGTTCCGTGATTGGAATGAGATATTATTTGTCTGGTTTCTGCTGATTTTTTTGGGCTCTTTTTTTCTTCTTCTTCTTTTTTTGTTTGTTTGTTTTTCTTGTCCCTCCACCCCGCTATGCTCAGGTTTTATGAAGTCATCACCCATTCCTCGGTTCAAAACCTCCATGAGAAACTTTTGGCTCCGCACACAGACCAACACTAATCTTCTGTGTAATTGAATCATCATTGTGGATATTATTTGGCTGCTTCGAAACAGTTCTGTTTCTCGAGTAATGCTTTTATTAGCTTTTGGTGCTGTTGTGTGTTGTGTTTTTTTTTTTTTTCTTTCCTGTAGTAATATTATTTTCTTGCTTTCAAATGCTGTCTACAGCGTGGCTCTTTATTGATGTGTTACGAGGATTTCTGTCTCACTTTAAAAAAGAAAACAAAAAATCCAGCACAGGCGCACAGAGCAGAGGTTGCTGTCTCTCCAAGGATGAACAATTAAGGAACATGACCAAGGGGAATTTTCTTGGGCTTGGCTGTTCTCAATCTCTTCAACCACACATTTGCAGTTCAGCTGGTCGATGACCATTCCTTGGGCTTCACCCCTCCGTGATGGGAAGGAGAACACATGGCTGCCCTCTTGTGAAGGGTCTTTGACGTGGTCTGATGCCTCACCCTGAGTTGGAGAGAGATGGATTTGAAGGCTGGACTCTTGATTGGAGAAGGAGTTGGTTGGGTGGTCATAACCAGAGAGTTGTTGTCAGTGGTTCTATGTGTGGATGGAGGTTGTTGAGCAGTGGTGTCCCCCAGGGGTCCATCCTGGGACTTGTGCTCTTCAATGACATAACAGTGGGATCAAGTCCACCCACAGCAACTTTCTGATGACACCAAGCTGAGTGGTGCAGTTGATACAACAGAGGGAAGGGATGCCATCCAAAAGGACCTGGACAGGCTTGAGAAGTGGGTCTTGGAAAGAGTCCAGCGGAGGGCCACAAAGATGGTGAAGGGCCTGGAGCATCTCTGCTATGAGGAAAGGCTGAGTGAACTGGGTCTGATCAGCCTTGAGAAAAGACGACTGAGAGGGGACCTGATCCAGGTCTATAAATATCTGAGGTGTGGGAGCCATAGTGGTGAGGCCAGTCTCTTTTAAGTGGTACGTGGAGACAGGACAAGGGGGAACGGACACAAGCTGCAGCATAGGAAGTTTCGCATGAATGTGTGTAAGAACTTCTTTACAGTGAGGTGACGGAGCACTGGAACAGGCTGCCCAGGGGGGTTGTGAAGACTCCTTCTCTGGAGATGTTCAAGACCTGCCTGGATGCCTACCTTGTGACCTGGTATAGGGAACCTGCTTTGGCAGGGGGTTGGACTCGATCTCTGGAGGTACCTTCCAACCCCTACAATTCTGTGATTCTGTGAAGGTGTTGCGCTGGGTTGGGGCAATCCCAGATGTCTTTAGGTGCTAGGAAAAAAAATCTTTACTCAGAGGGGTTGAGGTGCTGGCACTGCTGCCCAGAGAAGCTGTGGGTTCCCCATCCCTGGAAGTGCACAAGGGCATCCGTGGGCTGATGTTGTGAGGGGCATCCAGCAGGGGCTTGAAACTCAATGGTTGTAGAGGTCCCTTCCAACCTAAACCATTCCACGATTCTACAATTCCCACCCCTGTGACTCCCATAAACCTCTGCTAAAACACAGCTGCAACCCAAAGCAGGGCTTGTCCAGGACTAGGTGATGCCAACACCAACGCTCCTGCTGCTGGGACTGCTTCTGTGTGAGAAGGAAGCCAAGATCCCTGTGATGTGCTGGGGCACGCAGATGGTTTGTGACGGCTTGGAGAGAAGAGTGAGGAAAGGGCAGGGGGGTCGGGCTGAGCTGGGGCCCCAGGAGGTATTTGTGGGATCCTGCAATTGCCTGAATTCATTTCAATTATTGTCGCTGCTTCTCTACAGCACTAAATAAAGTAAAATAAATACAGAAAGCAGAAGGCAATATAAAGCAGTTAGAGAGGATCAGTGGTGAATTGAATAATTCATTCAGGAGAGAAAAAGAGCTATTTGCTATGTCAGTCTTATCTTGATTGTATTTATAGACAAGAACTTTTGACAAGGAAATTACCTGTAAATTCTTCTTCTTTTATTTATTTTTTTATCCATCCATCCATCCATCCCAGCAAATAACCAGCGGTGAGACTTATTGCAGGTTTTATTCTTTTTTCTTCCCAAGGCGGTTTGATGGATTTCTGTGAAGAACACAAAATCTCGTGACCTCACTGTGAGCCCAGGGGAAGCTGCTGCTCTGATAGAAAGCGAGATAACATTGGATGGAAACTCAGCAGGGAGAGCAGCAGCGTTCCTCAGTGCCTCCAAGCGGGGATGGAAGACACACATTTGTGTTTCCTAAGCTGTTGTGTACTGTGTTCAGAGCAAAGGTTGAAATTATGATGCTGCTCTGAGCTTCTGCCTCTCACCAGTGTTGATTTTGGGTCTGTCCTTGCAAATGGGTGTTCTGCAGCTTTGGGGACGATGAGCGACAGGAGGAGGACACACTGACTGCCCCTGTAAGCACGGCTTCAGCACCTGCCAGAAGTGTCACTTTATTCCTCAAGACTTTATTTGGAGTGAAAGATGGCTCAAGAAGAATATATCCCTACTGAGTTTATTTGGCAGAGGGACACCCGGGGGCTATAGAAGTTTATTTACTGCTCTCACGCTGCCTATTTGCTCTTTGTTCTATTGATGGGGAGAGAGAGGGGGCTGCAGGAGAGGGCTTTGCCCCCCGGTCCTTCCCAGAGCGGGGTAAGGGGAGTCAGCCCCCCAAGAACTGCCCATGTGCTGAGATCTGCTCCTGCTGCTGTGCTTCAATAGCATCCATCAAACCCACGGTGCAGTGGGCTGAGTTCTGTGTGGAGCAGCAGGGTTGGCTCTGCTGTCCTGGAGACTCTTTGGGGTCACTCTCTGCTTTCTCACCCTACAACACAACCCTGGAGAGACCTCAGAGAAATCCACCCTGGGGCAGCCACTGTTCCTACAGAAGCCCTGCTTCTGCTTCCTAATAGACATCGATGTAATTTGTTTTCGAGCAGCACTGGGGAAATGTGCGCTGCTCGCCGAACCTCCCATTTGCATTGAAGGAAGTCATAATTTGAGCGAAGCGTGAAATACTCACGGCAAACTTCTTGTCTCTGTGAGCGCACTGGAGCTCAGCCTCGTGTATAATTGAGTTGTTATAATGAAGTCTGGGTTTGGTTCTTCAAGAAGGAATTTGTTTAGAAAAGAGACTCTCAACTTAATTTAGATTTCACGCTGTTTCTGAGCTGTTGCTATCAGCTCTGTAGGTCTGGTGGGCCAATTTGTCCCTGGGGTAATTTTGGGCATGTTGAGTGGTGCTGGGTTGGGATGTGGCTCTCTGAGGAGCTTTAATATCCAGAACTGGTCCCTGTGCAGCAATCACAGTGCTGCGGATGATCCAAGTGGAGATGGCATCAGCCCCGAGCAGCGGTACGCTGGGCTCTGACCCTGCCAAGTGCCAGGACCTTGGCGATCTGCTGCAAACACCGCACAGCAACAGCGCTAGGGCTGTTCTGCATGATGGACACAGGGCTGGGGAAGGGCAAATCCATCCCTGTTGGGCTAATTCTGAGGTTCATGGGAGAAATATAGGGGCGGAAGACTCTATCTCATCACCTTCATCCTATCACATCAGTCCCATTATCTCTGTCCCATCACCACCATCACAACAACTCCATCCCATCATGTGCATCCCAACACCTTCATCCTATCACCTCTATCCCATCACCTCCATCCTATCACCTCCATCCCATCACCTTCATCCTATCACCTCCATCCTATCACCTTCATCCCATCACATGCATCCCAACATCTCCATCCCACCACCTCTGTCCCAACTCGTCCATCTCATCACCTGCATCCCATCACCTCCATCCCATCATCTCCATTCCATCACCTCCACTCTACCGCATCAGTCCCATCCTCTCTGTCCCATCATCTCTGTCCCATCATCTCTGTCCATCCTCTCTGTCCCATCGCCTCCATTCCATCATCTCCATCCTATCACCTTTTTTTGCTTTTTTTGCTCTGCTCCCTTCTAAGGCAGTCTCCACCCCTACCCCCCTGAAGAGCTGCTGGTAAATACCTTATGGGCTCCAGAACTCATTAACATCTCTGAGCAAATATAAGAGCAACAAGCAAACAAGATCCCTTTCCTTCGTCTGTGCGTTTTGGTTTTAAATATTACGTTTCCAGGGATAAACGTTGGCAACACTTGAAATAAGACGTATTAATTAATGAACGAAGCACTTAATTTAATAGGATAATCCTTTGCTGCATGTAACATAAATAGTAATTGAATATTAAGAATGCATTGAGTGAGAATTAACAACAGTGGGAGAGAGAGCTGCGTTTCATTGCGCTCTTGTTAAACGCGTGGCCCAGCCTGGGTCCCTGGTGTAGGAGAGCTGGATTCAAAGGCTCTGAAAGTCAATGGAGAAACTGCTCTGAAATGGGTTTGCAAAGCAGGGTGAGAAAATCAGGATTAGGCTTTTGTTCTTGACATATCCACTGCCTGACCTGGAGCTCAGCTGAACAGAGGGACCTGCTTGCATCGACTTCCAGAGCAGCTGGATCATTCAGCAGCTGAAATCTAGCCATCATCCTAAACACAGCTTTAGGAGAAATATAATAATCACCAGTGTGGGGAACTGGCAGGTCGGGAGGCAAGGGGCTGCTTTGTTCCTTACCCAGGCAGCGCTGAGTATTCTGTTCCCTCTCTGCTGCTGGGAGATAGCAGAGCTCTGGCTGGCTGCAGGACGCGGACAGCCAGGCAGGGAGGTGCTGGGGGCTGTGCTGCAAAAAGGAAAAATAAAGAAAAAAGAGTGAGAAAAAGTGGACTTTTAACCCATCTGGAGTCTTTGCAACAAGCTATGGGGCTCTCTGTTATGCTAGGTTTGGAAAGCAGCAGACCAAGCAAGGAGCCACCAGCACTGCGCAGGAGGGGATGCTGGCATCTCAGCTGTGCAGCAGAGCTGGAGTAGCACTCCCTGGGCTGTAAGTCCCCCCAGACCACCCCTTCTCCTGTACCCCTGGCTGTGACAGCTGCAAGCAGTGCAGTCTTGCATCCTGGCTCGTGCTCTGAGTTGAATCTGCCACATTTCTTTCATTCTGGGATTTATTTGTTGCTGCTCGCTCAATTACATTATTGCAAATTGTGAGTGATAAAACCCTTAAATTACTTATAGCTCATCCTTGTTTAAGAGAATAATTAGTGTATTTCTAAACAGGGAGCAATTCTTCTCAATGGGAAACTTAGACTTAAAGGATGCTTTCCCTGTAACTTACGCTACATAAATAATTGATCATTGATTACACAAGAGCTTTATGCTGTCTAGCCCAAAGACTCTCCCTCCTTCTCACGCTAAGCTGCAGCTCTCCTTGTGCTGAGGATCTCTGCAGGCTGGAATTGCTGCAGATTCCATCTGGGGGTCTGCTCAGGGCTGTCCCCATGGCAGGGCAGAGAGCAACATAGTGTCCTCTACATTCTGGTTCCTAAATGCTGGCAGCAAACCTCGGATGCTCCCACCATGTTCCTGTGCTGTGACCCACCTGCATGGAAACCCTGAGCCCATGTTCCCCCAACCAAATCCCAGCCTGGCAGCCTCATTGGAATTCTGGAGTTGATCACAGAGTTTCTCTAGCTCTTATTTTAATTATTTTTTCCCCTGGCCAGAAAAACTGCCTCAAACCTCCACCGTTTGCCCGTGTCACTGAAACCCATACGAGTGATTTATGCAGCCGGCAGCAGGGAGGTTATTTAGCTATTGTTTTAAAAGCAGGTGCAAGGGAGCAGGAATGGAGACATATTTCATCCATGCATCAGCCCCTGCCACCTGGGAGAGGCTGGGAGACACGTAGGGAGAGCTGCTCCCATCCATCTCCTGGGCTGGGAAGAGCTGACAGCAAATCTCATGGCAGGGTTTGGACCATCTCTGTGGCATTGGGGATGATGTGCTGCACAAGGGTTTGGGTGGGAGGGAGCTGAGGGCCCCACAGCTGAGGGGTGCACACACAGGTGACCCACAGCTGTGGGTCCCAGCAGGAGGAGCCTCTGCCCCTACTCTCGCAGGAAACCCAAGGCTGCTTTCCATGCTGTGTTGTGAGGCAGAGAGCTGTGATTTCCAGCGCAACCCAGTTCTCCCTCTATGTTAATTAAACAGGACAGGAACATGGACCTGGCTTCTCTAAACAAGAAATCAACTGGAAGGTGGCTCCTTTCCCAAGCACTGCTGCTTCAGCAACCAGAGCGGGGGAGACAGGAGGAGGAGAAGATCCCTGGATTAAATATAATGAAAATAAATACATCAGCTCTGCTGGCAGCAGACGGGGCCCTGTTTAGGGGACAGCGAGTCCGGCTCATTCTTCAGGAGCTGTAACTCTGCGCTGGCTCAGAGCCCGATCAGTGGCTTTGCACAAAGTGCTGCTGGAGGTTTGGGGAAGATGCCCGGGAGGTGAGGCAGCCCGCAGGACAGTGATAGATGGAGTAATGCTTCACCAAGCTGGCATGTCGTGCTGGATGCTAAATACCAAATGGAGATTAAACGGTGGTGGTGCGGTAGGGCGGAGGGTGGAGAGTTCGACCTCTCTGCTCCCGAAGGTTTTGCTCAGCAGAACTTGCTCCAGAGTTACACAGAGGTGTGGGGGCTTCGGGGGGTCAGTTTGTTCTTTGGTTTTTCTATAAGCGTATTTTTGAACTGCCCCCTCCCCCACTGCTGCCCCAAACCAGGTGTTTCCACTAGTAAGTGATGTGCTCCCCTGCTGAGCTCTCACAGGTTTGGTTTCCTTTGCGTCCCGTAGCACATCTGGCACAGATTCCTGCCCGTGGTGTGGATATCAGCTTGTATCTGCCTTCTTCCTCCAAAAACTGCTTCTACACAACACAATCATGGAGTATCTCGAAGCCTCTTGCCACACATGCTTAAAATCAGCCCGCAGCTCCTGGAGTCCCCAGGGAGACGGGGACCCAACAGATGGGCAGGCAGCAAAGAGAGCTGCATAACTGCATTCAGTCCCGTTTCCTTGGGAAATCGGGCTGGAAAGGGTGATCCAGCACCTCAGCAGCAGGGAAGGACGGGGTGGGATGTGGGAAGAGGAATGGCTGCTGTCAGAGGCAGAGCTGTGAGAGGGGCTGGGGGCTGATGATCACCCCCAGCATGGAGTGAGCTGTGCCCAGCTCCCAGGGCTGTCCCTTCTTGGCAGTGTTAATGAGAGGTTTGCTTGTGTCCTGTAGTGATCTGCAGGGCTTTGTTTGCTTAGCTGAGCTTCTCCAAAGCTCTGGGCTGTTTGTGTTCAGGGATTTGATTTCAGGTCCATCTCGAACCCTTGCCGTGCCTTGTGGTGACATTTCACTTGCTAAAATATCAGAATGAGGATATCTGAAAGCCAGAGCGAGGAAGGGCAGAGCGAGAGATGCGGGATGAAGGACAGCAAAGGGCTGGAGGAGAGGATTAGGGCTACAGTAATAGGAAGTGAAAGGCAAACAAAGTCCAAATCAGGCCCTGTGGAGGAGTAAACACCAGGATGGTTGGGTGGGCAGGCATGGCTCCTGCAGAGGCTGTGGGATCATTCAAAAAGCAATTAAATGCTTTCCTGGGGGAACCAGCTTATGGGAAAGAAGGAGACAGCTTGGACCTTCTCCAGTCCCTGCTATCTTTAATAATCTTCCAGCAACTCGAGCCAGCTGGTGGCTAAAGGCAACAGCCAGGAGTCTGTAGGGGAGGTGGACCAAGGTGAAGTGTGGGGCTGCAGCCGAGCAGTTTGGTTGCATTGCTCTGCAGTGCCGTGGTGCTGCATGGGAGGAGTCCCTTGTGGTCGTCTGCTCCAGTTCTCAAGTGCCCCAAACCCCTGACCCTGCAAGGCCTCGGGGAGAGCGATGGGTTCTGGGCTTTCCCACTGCTCTACAGCCCCAGCGAGCCAAATCCACAAGATCCTGGTCCTGAAGGCTTTGTTGCAGCCCTGCTGTGGCACATCAGTGTGTCTACTATTCCATGGCACCTGCCTTGGTCATTTTTCTCTTGAATTTAATTTTGTTCCTATTGGAAGAAAATAGTCATCTTTTCAAATGTCACCCTGCTATGGCTGCACCCCGAGGCTCCTCTGGGTGCTTCTCCCCCCCCACCCCAGCAGTGGGGTGATGGCACAAGGCCATCAGAATGTGGGATTCTCAGGGCTGCAATGCAGCCGACGACGTGCGGGAGGCAGCCGGCTTGACATGCAATTTGCATTTTAATCAAGAAAGTCGTATTTTTCCATCATTTGCATTTAAATCAAGCGTGTTTCATAACTGAGCATCCCTCTTAAAGGCGTGCTCAGTGCTTTGGCTGAATCTGAGGAGGTCAGGGGAGGCTCTGCTCTGCTCCTGGGGCAGATGGTGCCATGCTTTGCTCACAGGTGGTTCCTGCTGTCTCCTGGGTCAGCTGCTGGAGCATCCCAGAGCCTTGCACGGTGCATGGCACCAGCAGGCAGAGGGGAGGCAGAGGTGTGCACAGGCATAAGGGAGGGGGTAAACATTTGTAAGTGCAGAGATGCAAGGCAGTTATACTTTTTTCAAACTGTTTGGGATAAACTCAAGTGCTGCTTTTTTGAATGTGCTTTTTTCCTGTTTGGTTTTTATTTTTTTATTTTTTAAACAAATATGAAGCTTTTCTGCTTTTGACTCCTTTTTGTCCTAAAACCATTCATGCTCCAGCACAAAGTGCAGCATCTTGATGAGAAATGCCACCAACAAGATGCTATATTTCGAGCAGCATGCCGATAAGCTCCTCCCCTTCCCAGTGCAATCAACATTTGCTGCTATTGAGAGCTTCCTGTAAGAAAGGTCATTTTCTAAGGGGAAAAACCTTTGCTTTAATAGGGCTGTTTGATGGGCTCTCCAGGCAGTGGGGCTGGGATGCCCAGCTGCTGCCTGCTCTGCCTGCAGGATCATACCCTTTCTCCATAGCAGATGAAGATGGGCTGCACACACATCTCACTTCAGGGTCAAGCCTGCCTGGGACTAAATCCCATCCAATAACTCCCATACATAGCCCTGCATCCCTTCAGGAGCCCAAGGAGCTGCGGATCTCTGTCCCAGAGCCACCACCCTGCTGTCCCCAACCCATTGCTGAGCATTTGGCACCCAGATGCCAACACAGGGCTGTGCCACCGCTGCTCCTTTGGGGAAGCATCAGAGAGGGACGAGGCGGAGGCTGAGTAACAGTGGGAATAATTCAGGTTGATTTCTTCCCAGACTCCTCATTTGCTGAACGTGTCACCAGCCGTGTTGTATGCAGGGAGTTTCGTATCAATTTTCTGCAATGCCAGGCCATAAATAAAGAAAACAAATGTCGTGTTGTTAATCAGCGGCTGCTCACCCAAATGAGTTCCCTGCACATTTCCCTGTTCTATAATTACTTGTCTCCTGCTGCTAGTTTGTAACTTCTCAGGCTGTGGCTCAGTTCCGTGGCTTTTCCCCTTTCCTTTGACAGGATTAATCTGTTGGATGTTGGGTTGGTTGTAGGTTTGCTTTTTTTTTTTTTCCCCTATTTATTCCAGGCAGGGGGAAGTTAAGAACCTATTGATTTGTAGTGGAGGTTTCTCACAGGGAAAACACTCCCCAGTCTGAGCGTGGTTCACAGTGCTGTGAGGCCCTGGGTGGATTTCAGCCATCGCTGGGAGGGGGCTGCAGTGGGGTTAGGAAATGCAGGGCTGAGTGCTGTCTCCTTATTCTGCTTCCTGCAGTTCTCAGAGCACTGTCAGTTCTCTCTGTTAGTTCTCCTTCTCCTCTGAGCCCAGCTGGATTTGGGGTTGGTTGCCTCATTTTTCAGGTGGGGAAACTGAGACAAGGAGCTGTGCAGCAATTCATTCTCCAGGAGCAGAACCTGAGCTCACCACCCAGCACAGCAGGGCAGGAGCTGGAAAGAAATACCCCTTTTATTTCTAGGGAGGAAAGCTTCAAGAAGATAAGATTAGCAGATGAGGAACAGCTGCAAAAACACAATGTAATTTCCCAGCCCAGCCCTCCAAACTGATCTAACTTCATCTTCCTTCCCCTCGCACTGAAAATAATTGTAATTTACACACCGAGGGGACAGACAACACTCATGGCAGGAAAAGCATTCACTGCAGCCATCATGTGGATCTGCTCCTGGGGAATGGTGCATGAGGAGGGAGGCTGAGAGATGGTTTTTTTGGGAGCAGCAGAAAAAATGCATCCCTCGTGCCTCCCTGGGCTGCCTGCTGCACACAGCAATGCTGTGTGCTTAATGTCCATTGAAGCTTTCCTGGATGCTCATTTCCCCGGCAGCCTCTGCTTTGAAGGAAGAATAAAGGACTTGCTTTCTAATGCAGCAAAAGAGAAAGCACACTGGGGAAGCTGGTCTGCTCTATGGGAGGAATAATAGGTCTATTAGGTGAATACATTTGCCGTGCACCCAGCCAAAACGTTTCATTAAAACAACGGGGCTCCTCCCTCCCCTGCTAATAAATTAACCTCTGCACAGGGGATGGAGCTGCAGAAAGGAGTTATTTATTGGAGCCAAACTCTGCAGCTCCTGCTGGAGCCCCATAGCCAACAACAGGTGATGGAAGAGATTCCTTCTTGGCCTCCTGGCACCACCCACGGGACTGCAGGCCCCCCTGAGCCTGCCAGCTCACCTCATGGGGATGTCAGCCTTCCTCTGCCACTTTATAACCTCACAGGGTTTGGGGATGACAGCGTGGATCTGGGGCCTCCCATGAAGTTTGGGAGGACAGAGGCCAACGTCCATCTGGCTGTGAGCTCAACGCCGTCACACAGCCCTCTGAACGCCTCTGGGCCTTGGCACCTCTGAAAGGACTGCATGCTGTGTTGGGTGAGAAATGGTTGTTTGTGTTGTTGTGTGCTGTAGATCAGATGCTCTGAGCCATGAAGCTGCCTCACTGCATGGGCACTGCAGAAGCATCTGCTGAAAGCACCCAGAAAGCTCTCGTGGCCATGGAGCTTCGTGGTGGGTATGGCAGGGCTACACCAAGCAGCTCACCCGACCCCAGAGGAACCAATAAAGGAGGGCTGTGCTAACACTCCAAGCTCCCTGCACTCACGTGTCCCTTTTGGGGGGCATGAGGGACCGAGTGCTTCAGCATCACACGTCAGTCAGAGACCTTGTGTTCCTCCCCAGGTTATTTATTGGGATAAATAATGGTAGGTTAGGAGCGTGGTGGATGCAAATGATATAATTAATAATATGCCCTTCAAGAGTAATTTGCAATTTAAAGTGCTGTATGAAAGCCTGGTATTAGCAATACTTATTTTTATTTATTAATTGCTGTCTGTCAAAACCTCCACAGTGAATAATTTCCCATCTTTTCCATTTTTTCATCTATTTCTGTGGCTTTGGGAGAGAAAAGGTGGTGACCTGTTCAGGAGGGAGAGGCCCTGGCACATCCTTGGCTGTAGCTTTGGTGTTTGATCTTTGTTTCTGAACACTACTGCTTCTGTGGGTTGGGGTCTGTGATCACATTTGTAGGTTCTGTTCTCTTTTTTGGCTTGTATCTGTCACCTGGGGGCACCTTGCTGCTTTTTGGAGCTGAGCATTTGGCCAATGCTTGGTGAAAAGTGTTTCCAAAAGAGGTATGTGGTTCTTGTGCTAATTCCTTCAACACAACAAAACTGACCCCTGCATGGGATTTATGGACTCCTGATGTCTCACAAGAAGAAAAACATCTCTGCTTTTCCCTTAAGTGAATGTCTCCAAGACACAGAGACCACAAACCTAAACTCCAAACTTTCCTGCTCTGGGAAGTTCACCCTTCTCCCAGTATTACATCTCCCTTTGCAACTGAAAAGGGCTGAACTGGTTTCCTTACAGAAGAACAGAGGGATGACAGTTTCCTTTGCAACACAGGCAAGGCTGTGCTGAGCATTCAAATGCTCATCAAATAGCTCAGGGGAAAATCCATGGTGAAATATTTTCCTTTTGCTCACAGCTGCCCTACAAACCCTTGGGCAATGCAATAGAGACGCATCCCTGCCCTCATTCCTGCAGCACTGAGTGCCTGAAATGAAGTTATCCCTATCTGCCTTCCCCTGGGTGAGAAATACAGCACACTGCAGCCTCAGAAATGTGAGCGGATCTCCTCCTGCCTGTCAAAGTGTGAACCCAGCGAGCAGAGCAGATGAGGAGGAGGAGGAGGGGAGGAAGGAGAGCGTGGCCATGTGCATGCAGGAAGCCGGCACTGTGCACTCCAAGGAGACGCGCGCCGGCTTCGCCCACTCTCTGCTGTCGAAGCACTCGGTGCAATGTGTTCATCCTGACACTTCGCTGCCTGTTTCTCGAAACCCGTCAGAACCGGGTGGGTGCTCAGATGGGTGGCATATGGTCTGAGTCGCTCTGAGCTCACCCAGCGAAAACAGGAGCGGGAAATGGGTCGGGGAGAGTGGGAGGGAGGAAGCGCTGCCATCGAGGAGCCGTCCTGCTGGCAGCTGCCTCGAAGTGAGCGTAGCGGTGATCCGGCTGCGTGGGGAGGCTGTGGGGAGCTGCTCAGTGAGGCTGTCCTGCGGGGTGGAACAGCCTATCTGTGCTGTTCTGTGAGTTTCAGGTGTGGGAATGCACACTAGGTGCCATCCTGATGCTGGTGGGGCTCTGCAGTTAGCACCTGGGGTTGAGGATGAGTCTGCACATCCTGCCCCAGTGTGAGCTGACATTGCAAGCGGAGCAGTGAGCATGCAACTGAAGGCCAAAAAAAGCCAGATCTGGGCACTTGCTGTGCCTCCAAGCCCTATGGGCTCTAAGCAGCCATCTCTGCAGGAGCTGTAGCTGCAGTGGTGCTGAGGTTTGGTGCTGAGGGAGCCCAGCAGGACAGGGACACCAGCGGGTCCGTGCTGAGTGTGGCGGGGACACATCTGCCGGCCCATCTGGCACAGCAGCTGCTGGTGGGAGCTGGGGCTGTGTGTGCTGAGTGCGGGCAGCTGGAAATAACTACTGGGAGAGAGGAGCAACCTGCAGCGTGAGGTTGGTGTGGGAGCAGCGGAACAGAGTGCTGCATCTGGGTTGAATGCTGATGTGCGCTGGTGGGAGCTGTGTGACACCAAGGAAAGCAATAGCGAAACTCTCCTAGGGTTTGGCAGAGCACGGTGCAACCCGTTTGTTGGCTTTGTCGTCCCCCTTTGCATCCCATAGCACTGTGGTCTCTGGTGCAGTGTGGGAGGGGACAATGCTCTGTGCGGGATCATGAGAAGTGGGTGGTGTGGACCTGGAGCACAACTCCATTTGGCACGGGGTTTGGGGGGGAGCTGGACCATGCAAGGAGGACGTGGAGGGCTTAATGAACCTGATCTGTGGGCAAGGGCATCAGCACCTGAAGCATGGTGTTGTCTTGCACGTGATGTTTGGTCTTGTTGATGGAGCCCATAGGGACAGGTTGGTCCGAAACCCACTGAGAGTTCCAAGAATCCTGAGTCCATCCCCAGCCACCTGTGGTACAACGCAGAACACGATTCACCTCCAGGTGCTCTACAGAAGTTGGAGATCGAGAAGAGTTTCTCTTTAAAAGCAAGCTGGCTTTGCCCATCCCACTTTTTCAAAGCCAGATTTCTGCAGAGATTTGTCTTCTGGGCTCTGGGTTCTCCTGGTTGGATCCTTCTGGCAATTCATCATCATGAGTATCACCCTCCAACGTCATGTTTTGCTTTTAATCAGCCTCCACCATTCAGGCACGCTGCAGCTCCCCCGACAGCAAGGCATTATCCTTCATAATGAACAGGACTTGGGGGACACGGGGGAGCAGAGAGCCCATTGCTCTTCATCAGCGCCAATGGATCAGAGCAGATCACTTTTGCAACAACTTTAATAAATTGATTCAATTTGGCAAGCATAAAAAGATAAAAATAAGAGAGAGAGATTAAAAAGTAAAGGAGGGAATAATGCAAGATGCTCTCAGCAATTGTGGTGGATGGTAAATCTCTTTTTTATTACTCCTTTATTATTTCCAGAATCTGAAGTTTAAATAATTAAGCAGAATAAATGGTGGATGAATATTATTTTCAAGTTTTATTTATTGATTCTCAAAGGACAGATGTGCACAGAGACCCAGGCATAGAGGAAACTAATTTCTCCACTGGTGTAAATCAGCATAGCATCATTAGCATGAATGCCATTTAAAGGAGATTTACACAAGCTGAGAATCCAGCCTCCTAATTTTGGAAAGAAAATATGAAAGACTACGTAGGGTTTAATATTTTTTTTTGTTCTGTCCCCTGTGCGATTCATTTATTTTCCAATTTAAAAGCACACTGGGTATATTTCCTTGTGTAATTTAAACACGTTTCTTGACAGTGCTGCTCACTCCAAAGGTCCTTTTTGGAGCTGGAGATGGGTGCATTGTGTGCTCACAGCTTGCTGAGGCCGCTGGTAGCTGGGAGGGGATGGTGTGAATGGTGGAAACGCTGAGGCTGCTGCAGGGAGGTCTGGGCTGGGAGCACTGTGGGCATTCACAGCCCCTGGGTGAGGGTGTCCCAGTGCCAAAGGCTGAGCTCCCGCCGTGCACCCTGCCCTCGGTCATAGCCCCCTGAGCAGCAGGTTTAGAACACATGTAAGCTGTTGGGAGTGCGCCCTCTGAGCGCCCCGGGTGCCTGGCTCTCCCCACACTGCGTTGCGATATGGGATGGACACCTCAAACCTTGGCTGCTCCTCGTGGCAGCTCTCATCTCCCGCCAGCGCCCCAGGGCTCCCATCTTCCAGAGGAAAACTCCAATGCTGCAATATTTTCGGCACTGCGGAGGAGAGCGAAGCGGCGGCTGCTGCAATGAGGGCAACAGAGGCCATGGAAAAGGAGAGGAATGCGATCTGATATTAGCAGTGGGGCCAATTAAGGACGCCAGGAATTAAGGACATCCGACACCTGTAAGTAAATTAACCCAAAGGCAGTGCACTGGTAGACGAATTTCTGCTACACGGGGAGTGACATACAGAGGAAGCAGCCCTGTGAACAGACAAAGAGGTGGTTCCCTTTTTTATACAACCTTGCCTGTGTGCTAAAACCAATTAGGGCACATCATCCGTGCTGCTGGAGCTGATGGTGATGGCACGGGGGCTGGAAGCACTGACAGGTTTCAGGAGTCCTGAACTCCGCTCGTCATGCAAAGACAAAGCAAAAAGGAGTCATAAGGAGGAGTTTCTGGTACTTGAGTCGATCCTGAAATGCAAATATGGGGAACATGGGGCTGGGTGGGAGATTCTGACTTGTACGGTGTCACTCTGCACTGATGAGCTTGGATGTGGCTGCGGGAAATTGGTTTGATGTGAAGTTTGGGGCGGCGGGAGCTTGCGTCCCTCTTACCCATTACCAACCTGGAAATGAGAAATCTGGCTGAGATTTGTAGCAGTTGTGGGCGTGCAGAAAAGCTGCTGACGCCTCAGATCCATCAAAATCTCTTTTTTTCTGTGCTCCATGATAAGATGGCAATTGGTGGTTGGGAAGAGAGCTGTGCTGGTGTCACTCCCAGCTCTCCAGCAGCACTCCCGTCGCGGCATTCCATGATGTTTGCAAGGACTTCGTGCAGCCTGAAGGAAAATTGGGGAATTTCAAAGGTGTTCCACTGGAAAAAGCACAATAACACCAAATACCCCCGTGGGCTCCTGCCTTAGCAGGGTGATCCTTACAGCTATCCTGGCTCTGTCAGGGCAGAAGGCCCAGAATTGTCCTTGGAGATCTTATCTCGCTCTTGGAAAGCCACGAGGCTGGGCTGTGTTCCTGCCTCTGCCAAAATGCGTTGTGCTCCTCCACTTATCCAGCATCTTTCCCACAAAGCACTTCTGCCTGGCTCTGACAATGGGGCAGCCATCACCTGCCTGTGCATGTGCCTGGGAGGAACCATGCGTGGGACTGAGCTCTGGCTCCCACGCTCTCAGCAGGAGCGAGATTTGGTCCTTCGAAATGTCATTTGCTAAACAACAAGTAATGATAAACACTTATTGTTATTCTCCTATTTTTTTTTCTCCCTCCTCTGTGGGAGTAGATGCTATTGCTAAGTGACCGAACACTCACTTGACCCTTGAAAATGCAAGAGTCATGTTTAATTCATGTCTTTTATTTATAGGTTTGGGGCTCCTCTGGTTGCTGTCCTGAGCTGTGCTCTCTCCAGGAACAGCCAACAGGACTGCGCTGCAGCAGCTCTGGGCTCAGCCGCTGTGTCAGCTCCATTCACGCTGATGAGAGCTTGGGAAAAAAAAAAAAATAAAAATCGAGGGGAAAAAAAAAAAAAAAAAGGAAGTTTTGCAGTCAGAGCACATGGATGGATGTTTTCAGAGCAGCTGCAGCTCACTGCCCACCTGCCCCCCATCACATCAAGGGTTTTCCAGTGGTATCAGCATCAAGCAAGCTCCTGCAAGAGAGCAGCCTGGCAGAGTAAGGGGGGAGGGAGCTATGTCTGTGTGTTGCTTGTCCCCAGCCCCACCGTGCCCCCTGAGCCCCAGGGTTGGAGCGGGCAGTGTTGGGAGGAAGCTCTGCCCCATGGCACGGTGCAGCCACGCATTGCATGAACAAGGGTATGACCCAGGATTGAGTGAGTGGTGCTGGGTAAAAAGAATGCAGTAACATGACCTCCAGGATGAACTCCTATTTGCAGGTAAGTGCAGTCCTGGGATGTGTGACCAAACGGAAGGACAGGGACATCATCCTTCGTCCCGGTGCAGGGCTGGTTAAACCACTTGTAACACAGAATGCTTTGGGCAAAGCATCACAGAAAGGAAACCGAGGAGCAGCAAAGGGATGAAATTGCAGTCTGGAGTAAGATAAAGGTTTTAGAGAGGATGGCTGTGAAGAAAGCAATTAGAGGAAATTAAACACGGGCAGGCTGGAGATGGAGGCTGGGGAGGGAGGGAGCATCTGGTGCTGCTGGTGTGAGGGTACTTTGCAGAGCAGGGAAACTGTGCTCAGCACTGAGCGGTGCTGGAGAGGGGAAGAAAGAGTGGCCTCAACCACAGCAGAAGGTTTATGTGCATCGATGGCCAGCCAGGCAGTCCTGGTGCCAAGGCCAGTTCTGGACTGCAACCAAGCAGCACAAAACGGGAGGGTTGGATGTGGCAGGAAGATGTTCATTCCCACCCAGTGAATCCCTCATGCAGAGTTTGCGAACCTAAAGGAACTTTTGGTAGAATTCTGCCTTTGTTTTTATCAATCTAGTGATCAAATGGCCAGCATGGGGATGGCCCTTCTCTTGCCCCTTGCAAGGGGCAGACGACCAGAGGTTGAGCTTGGTGGCTTCTGCTGGGAGGTGCCATGGCAGATGGATGTGTTGTCCCTGGGATTTTGGTGCATTGGCTTTTGAAGATGCTGGAGAACAATACTTGTGGTGCAAGCACTGAGGGCAAGACCAGGATCTGGGAATACATGTCTCAGTGCTGCTGTCAAATGCACTGATGTTGAGAAGCTCTCCATGAGCCTTATCCAAAAAGGATGCTGCTGGGTCATGGTTTGGACCCATGGTTTTCTTCTCCCACTGCCCCTTTTCTTCTTAAAGAATAGGAAGGAATTATATCCCATCAGTGGCTTTTAAAAGCCAACTGAAAATGTCCTTTATTAAATTACCACCCTATTGATCTAGCAGTCATCCGAAAGGGGATTGATTGAGGGCTTAAACAGACGCGCAGCCGGGCCAGACGCTCAATTAATGTGCATAAACGGGCAGTGAAGAAGCAATTTTCAGAGTAAGTCAAGCAAAAGATCAATCCTGTTTTGCCTCCTATGCCAAAGTTGCTTGTGTATTTATTTTTACATTATTCCATCTTGGGGGTTTTTGGTCCCTCTTAAGATGAGCACACTGTTGAGAGGCGGCACTCAGAGCCATCGCTCCTTTCCTGCAGGCCTTGGAGAGCACACCTTCCCAGGAGGGCTGGGGAAAGCCTTGTCATCTCAGTGAACCCACACCTGAGGGTGCTTTTAGCAGTGCAATTCCTGGGTTCTGCACTGAAGTTCCCTGCGTCTGTTGAGCCTTGGGTTGCTCTTCCAAGCTTGGGGAAGATTTGGGGGAATAAAACATCCTCTTTTCTGGCTCTACTCCATAATGATAACTCCAGGTGATAAAGCAGCCATGATGGGCCTGCAGCTGTTTAGCTTTGCTCTAGATTTTCTTACAGATGCAGACCCTGTGAAAATGGCTGAAAAATGAGCCAGAGGAAAGCATTTGAAGGCAAATCACCACTCCATGTCTGCTTGTTCTGCTTGTGAGCAAACTGCATGAAACACTGTTTTCCTTCTTTTTCCTTCTTCATTTTTCTTTAGACATAAAAAGAATCCTGGTAAGAAATTCTGGTCTCTGAAGGCTGCCAGCCTAGCTCTACTGGCTTGGAGGCTTTCCTCCCAGTCTCTCTGAAGCCAGATGTAGGTGGCTTCACCCTATTCATGTAAAGGGGTCACTCATGGTTTGCAGTGGCTGGAGAAGAGTGCAGAGACAGGCTGCTGAGCTAAGGGGGAGGGCTGAGCTAAGTAATGTGTTGGCACAGTCTGCCAAGGGAGGTGGTGGGGTCACTGTCCCTGGAGTGTTCAAAACAGTGGAGATGTGGCACTTAGGGACCATAGGCAGTGGGCATGGTGGGTTGGGGTTGGACCTGAGGATCTCAGAGGTCTTTTCCAGCCTGAATGTTTCTATGACTCAATGATTCGGTGTCATTTCATGGCCTCAGGCAGCTCAGCCACAGAGCCAGTGAGCTGGAGAAGCCATACGCACCTCTGGTGCAAACCCACCAGGTCTTTACTGAGGGGCCGACATGACTGCACAGCAGAGACACTGCGGGTTCTGTGCTCCTGAGTATGCACAACTGGACCCAACTCCCTGATTTTCTCCTCATTCAGCATCTTCTAAACAACAGCCAAATCCCCTTCACCTCCTCCAAGGGGTAAAATGAGAATTTTCTGAGGTGAAGGACCCCTGTTCTGCCACGCTTATGGAATATGGGCTCAAAAACACCCGTTTGATCTCTTCCATCTCCCCTTCTGTCTTGTTGTCCTTGTGGGTGTAAGATCCATTTTGGGGCACACGGAGAAGAACTCTTGCCCAATGCTTAGCCACCTCCCTCTGTCCCACCAACCTCAGGCGTCCCTTCATGCTGCTGCTTTGTGGACAACGTGGCTTTGTGCATCTCCTGCCTGAACACGGAGCCCACATCCTGACCTGGCATCACTGCTGAGTCACTGCAGCAGGCAGCCTCTTCTTCTCACAGCAGCAGGCAGGAGGCAACATGCTTGGAGCTACAGCAATAATTAGCAGGAGATCATTGCAAAGGCTGAGGCTGAGGGCTTTCCCTGCCTGTTACATCTCAAGAAACCTGTCATTATGTGGATGAAGAAGCTTTATTCCTCTTTCACTTTGCACAGCAAGGGAGTTCCTCTCCCATATAGGCTGTGCTGCTAGGAGGGCTGGGATGTGCTGGGGGTGAGGGTGGCCTGGGTTTAGCTGGAAAAAAGGGGCTGGAGCTGCTTGGGGAGGGGGACAGGAGGAAGGGATGAGAGGAATCGTGGGATGGGGGAGAGCTGGAGGGGTTTGTTCAGTTTGCAGTTGTTCAGTCCAGTGCCTTAGGAGACAAAGCCAGGGATGGTGGGAGGGAGGAGTGCAGCCCCTCTCACAGATTTTGGGAGTAGGGTCTTGGGGGGTCCTGACCCACCTCCTCTCTGAGCCCATTAAATCCATTGGGAGTGACAGAGAAGAACAGAAGCCAGAGGCTCCTTTCCCCTCTCTCATCTTTGTGATGCAGTTGCTTTTAAGGAGAATAAATTATTGAATGGGTGAAATCTTCTGTGCAGAGTAATAAAAATGAATCTTCAATTAAAATGGGCTGAGGCTTTTTTTTTTTACAGCACCTGAATGGGGGCTGCTCCTGCGGCAGATAGAGACCTCTCACCTCTTTTTCTTTGTTTTTTTAACCTGAGGTCATTGTTTCTTCCCTGCCCAAGGTTGGCTGTGCTGGAAAGGGTGTGCAGCCCAGCAGCAGGGTCATGTCAGCAGGAGGGATCTCGTGATCTCCTTTAGTCCAAGAGCTGGTCAACAATGAAAGGGAATCTTTGTTTGTTTGTTTGTAAATTTTTAATAGCGCTGCTCTTTGAGTTTCAGAGACAATATTTCATTTCTGCGCATTCCTTTGCCCATGGTAGTACAAGCTGTAATTTAATGTGGTCTGTGTTAATAAAGGAACGTTCCTTCTTTTCTCTCTCGTTCCTCCTTGAGTTGCAATCGAATAAGTGGTGCATGGCATTAATGGGCTGTGAGCATCAGGGTGTGCCTGGGTGCAATGGGGTGCATGGGGCAGGGGGGGAAGGGAGCCTCATAGCATTAGGACAATTGGGACAAAGGCAGAGGAGCACCAAGCAAAGCCACTGCCACAAGCAAACCCCTCTGGTGGGTCTCCCTGGGGTGCTGAGATCTCCCAGCTGCTCCTACAGTGGAAAACAACCAAAGTGCTTTTGCCTTTCCTGAGGGCAAGTCGCTGAAACTCATATAGAGCATCGCCACAGCTGTAAATGGCTGTAAATTTGGGGGGCTGGGGGAAGGAGTGATTTATATGTATAGTTGGGATTTTATTTGCATTTTAAATCACATTTTTCGGCTAAACTAATGGACCCCCTATTTATAGATGACTTCAACATAAAGTGACTGCTAATTACTACAATTAATATAGCGTTAAAGGCTTGCCAGCCAACTCCGCTGCAACTTGTATCGCCTACTCATTTTCAATTAAGGCACATTGACAAGTAAAATACGCAGTTATTAAGAGCAGAGCCCTGTTGTGTAATTACATTTTTCTAAGGTCATTTATCTCCTGCAATATACAGCTGTGTGCCCAGTGGCTGCAGTGGGGCAGTTTGGAGGGACAGCCCATGGGAGGGACGGTGGCAGCGCTCAGGGAAGGCGAGTGAGGTGAGATTCTTCCCATTGTGCCCCCAGTCTGTGGATGCACTTCCCATGCACTCCCATCCAAGGGCATGTTCACTGTCACATAAAAACTCTGTGTTTACCTTAATCAAGTTTTCATCGTTCATCTGACAGTCCTTATGGGTCCCTTCCTACCTGGAATATTACATGATTCTATCCCTAGATTTATTATTATTTCTCAAGCTCTTTGAGCACATCCAGGCTGGGCTGCCCATTGAACAGGGCTTTTTCCTCCCCCATGACCAAAAGAGGGCAGAAAATGGAAACGGCTCTGGGCTGTGCACTTTTTGGGACCAGAGGGAGAGCAGAAGATCTGGGGAGATGAAGACCCCCTCTGCTTCCCACACTGAGTTAATGTAGCAGGGATGGAAACAGCCCCTGCATACCAAGGCTGGGGAGGGGATTATGGACAGTGCTAATAACAAGGCTGAAAACTCTCACTACGCCTGTGCACATTAACTCAGCAGAACCCTGAGTCATCGTCTCCCTGGGCCCAAGCTTTGCTTGTCTGATGCTCTGAGCATTTTTTGGTTGAGTGTTGGTGAAGGCGCTCCCAGGCATGGAGGGAAGGGGGGACAGCCGCTCTGTAAAGCAGAAGGAAATAAAATGAAGAGAAGCAAGTGTAAAGAGAGGCTCAACTGCAAGCAAGCACACAAACACCTGGAGCAGAGAAAGAGCATCAGCTCCCTAATGCCTGTAGCAGCAGCTGGTGAAATCATGCGCAAAGCATTGCAGCGTTAGGGCACGCGTGGTGACAAGGTGTAGTGCTGTGATTATAATAAAGACAGGCATGGGCCTTTAACACGTTCAAGCTGATGCTTTGATTGACTGCCTGAGAGCCGGTGCTGGCAAAGGGGCTGAAGCCTGTCCACTCCTCCAGGGCTTGAGCACCCAGTGTGGCCCTCAGCACTGAGCTGTGCTAAATCTGCAGGTCCTTGAGTGCCTACTGACCAGGTGCAAGGACTGAAGGAGTTTGAGGAGCTCTGTGCAGAGGGATGGCCATCAACACATGCTTTGCTGCTCCGTGGGCCAGCCTCCCCGGAAGGGAATGGCTTTTGCCTCTGGACCACGGCTGCAGGAGGAAGGCCTCACTCAGCCCTGGCACGTAGATGGGTGGTCTGGGTTTGGATTTGCAGTTTAAGGGCTGATCCCTGCCAAAGAACGCAGCACACTGCTCCCAGCCACTGTCACTCTGACCACTGGGAGCTGTTGTGAGTTATGGATGAGCAGAATTAAGGAGCAGGCGTTCATCATGGCTGGTCAGGCTCCTGGCTTGTTGATTCCCTTGGCAGTAATCCCCTTGATGCCCTATACCATGCCTTTACACATCAGCAATCCATGCTCTTCCCCAGGTGAGAGCAGAGTCCCTGTACAGGCAGTAGCACCTGCACAGGGTGTAGCAGCCCATGGGTTATAACACCCTGCACCAGCAGCCAGCAGTACCCTGATGGCAGTGGCAATGCAGAGTGAGGTGTGATGAGGTGCCCCATCCATCTCCTCCCTCCTGTCTCCTTCCTTTCTCCTTGCTTTGTGGTTATGAATTAGGTTTACTCAGATTTAAGGTGCTTCTGAGGAGGTTTCTAGGAAGAGATGCCTTCTGCCCACTAAATTACCAGCACTGCTCTCTCTGCTCACCCCAGAGATCAGATCCGTGCCTTGATTGCCATGAAAACTTCCCAGCATTGGAGACTGAAAGAGACAAATGAGCAATTTGCCAAGAAATTATCCTCTGGGTTTCCTCCTCCCTGCGCTCTGTTTAATTGGGTGAGCTCAGGGTGGCTTTAATTGCCATGTGCAGTGCACAGCTTCAGTCCCTCCTCTGAATTTTTGGCTCCAGCCTTCCTCCTTTCCTCCTCCTCCTTGTCTTTCCCAGCACCATTTATCTTCCCCTTCCTACAACATCTCCCCTTAATTTTTCCCCTGTCTCTTTTGGAAACAGTGACAAGCCAAAGCACAAAGCCTGGAGGATGCTCCCTTATCCCTGTTCCTGCTTCTCATTTCCAAAAGGTTGGAGACCACACTGGGTTCGTGGTCATTGCATTTACATACGGCAGCTGTGGTGCAAACCTTACTCCCACCTCATTTCTTTTGTCTTTTGCTCGGCCTTATCCCAGAGTTAGCATTTCTGAGTTATGTCATCAGTGCTGTGAATCACAAGCAGGGTGTTGTGCTCTCAGAGAGGTGCCTGGTACCCAGGGGTGGTCCCACAAATGGCTCTGAGAGGCTCTCAGAGGGCTACAAGAAATGAGGGATGTTCAAACCCCACCTCCACCTGGCTTGGGTTACTCCATCCTTATAATGTCTCCTTCCTCTCTCCCCCTTTCCAGAAGAGCTCTGTGGTGTATTTCATGCTGAATTTTATTTCCATGTCTCATGAAAACATGAGAGAATGCATAAGTCCTCTCCTTGGCCGGCAATGACAGATTTGTGGCTTGGTTGTGGTCCCCAAGGACACAGCACAGGCACGTGCAGAGCTGTGATGAATGAGGGATAATTTAAAATGGCACCCGCCGTCCAAATTCTGTTTGTAATAAATACATGAACCAGTTAAAAATAAATTGATTAGCCAAGGATATCCTCTTAACACTCTTTAAACTCTAACATCTGTTTGTAATAAATAATTCAGGCGGTAGGTATTAATGAGGAGGCCAGGCACGCTGGGAGGGGAGGCTGTTCAGAAGCTCTGCAGAGATGCAGCCTGCCAAGAAGCAAGAGATGGAGAAGCATGGCAGTTACCTTGAGCCTCCTGCACACAGACCACTGCACAGTGGAGAAGCTTCAAAATGACATGCATGCAAGGAGGGTGCACCAGTCAGCTGCACGCTCACAGCCTGTGCGTGGTGGAACCTGCAGCCTTGCTGTGTGCCTGTAAGTATAACTGCATGTACAGCCACACATCATTACACTATGGAACCTGTTGCATTTGCTGCATGCACACTGTGACCTCATGCAGACACTATGCAACAGAATATGCTGCATTTGCTGTATACACACCGTGGCCACATGCAGGCTCTATGCAATAGAACCTGTTGCATTTGCTGCATGCACACTGCGATTGCATGCATGAAGGGTGGAGTGCCATCCATGCACATGTGTTCTGTGTATTGGCATCCCAGGGAGGAAGCAGGAGAATGGAGGTGGGTGCGCAGCCTGGGCTTGGGCAGCAGATCTGGCTGTCACAGACTGATAATTGTTGGGTTTCTTCTTTTTTAATCAGCGCTAACAGCTGCTGTGCCCAATCCACGAGGGGCTGCTTCTGGCACTTGTACTGAGCCATGAAGCCCAGGATTTTCTCCCTACTCAGATGCCAGAGCCAGCTGGAGTCAGACCAAAGTTGAGGGTGAGTAATGAGCCATGGGGACGTGGGGGCCACCCAGCAGCTCCAGGTGGGGAATGGGGACAAGGGATGTGTCTGCTGGTACCCAGCCAGGCTGCTTGCAGTCCTCCAGCATCATCACTCTGTCTGAATCACAGAATCACAGGATGGCCCAGGTTGGAAGGGACCTCAAGGATCACAAAGCTCCAACCCCCTGCCACACGCAGGGCCACCAACCTCCCCATTTCATACCAGCCAAGGCTGCCCAGGGCCCCATCCAACCTGGCCTTGAACACCTCCAGGGATGCATGGGGCATTCACAGCCTCTCTGGGCAGCTGTTCCAGCACCTCACCACTCTCATAGTAAAGAACTTCCCCCTGACATCCAACCTCAATCTTCCCTCCCTCAACTTCAAACCATTTCCCCTTGTCCTGCTGTTATGTCTCCTTTCAAAGAGCTGTCTCCCCTCCTGTTTGTAGGCTCCCTTTAGGTACTGCAGGCTGCAATGAGGTCACCCCGCAGCCTTCTTTTCTCCAGGCTGAACAAGCTCAGCTCCCTCAGCCTGTCTTTCTGGGGAGGTGCTGCAGCCCCCTGATCATCTCTGTGGCTCCTCTGGACCCTCTCCAACAGCTCCCTGTCTTTCTTGTACGGGGGTCTCCAGACCTGGACACAGCACTGCAGGTGGGGCCTCACAAGAGCAGAGCAGAGGGGGACGATCACCTCCCTGTCCCTGCTGGCCACCCCTCTGCTGATGGAGCCCAGGATCCCATTTGCTTTCCAAGCTGCAAAAGCACACTGCTAAATAGCAGAGCATCAGCCCAGGTGAGGAGTCATGCATGAGAGGGCAGTGATAGGGTGTCTGGCACAACCCATCCTGCTGCAGCTTTGTCAGGGAGGTGGTCAGAGGGACTGAGAGTTCAGGAGGGGTTTGGATGTGTGTGGCTGTCATCTTGTGTCCCCAGCTGCAAGGACGGGCCCTAACTCAGCTCCAAGTCTGCACCTGCGAGCACCGCTCCCTGCTGCTTCATCCTGTGCCAAAACAGCTCACTGTGCACCCGAGGCCACGCCGAGGTGCTCTTCCCATTAATCACCCCCTCCGATTGGTGTCTGCTGAGGAATTAAATCCATTTGTCATTTCTGCTCTGTTCCCACCCACCCCTATCCTACTGCTCTTGCCTTGCAGAGCTGGCAGCTCGTGGCTGCCCCAGCACTGTGCCTCCATGGCTTCGGGCACCACAGGGCTGGTCCTGTATCCATCAGTTTGCAAAGATCCCAGGTGTGCCTGGGTGAACCCTGTGGCCCTCCTCTCTGCAGCCCCATCACAAGTTGGGACCCCTCTGACATGGCTGCAAGTGGGGCTCAATGGTGCCAGAGCCCCAGAGAAACCTCCCCACCGGGACCCATTTACTCCACCAAAAAGCAAAGCATCTACCATCCTCCCTTTCCCCCAATGACCAGCAGCAATTTGGCTGAGTTGCTCTGAGCAGCTCAGCTCCTTGCAGCACCAGGAACACTGCTGGTAGAGCAACAGGTTCATCCCAACCCTCCTCCAACCCCAGTGCTGCGCTGCCTCGACACGCTTCCTAAAACCCGCTCTGGCTGCCAGCACAGCCCCTGGGATCATTCCCCTGGCAGCAAGCAGGAGCTGCTCATTAATTAGCCTCCCGTTCCTCCCAAGCATCCCCTGCAATAACACGCAGCTCCTGCTTTTTAACTACCTACAAGTAATCGCTCAGCCTCCAATAAAGAAAGAAGGAACAAGCCCCTGGTTGTGCTGTTAGCAATCATTTTCCTGGCTGTTAACCTGCTCCTGTACTCTCATTTTTCCCTGAGTAGCCCCAGTTGTGGTGGGGAAGGACAGCAGCACCAACCCTACCACCCTCAGCCCCACACTTACAGGGTGTTGTGCCTCTTCCAACCTCTCCCGCTTGCCCCCTGTGCTGGTTTAATGAATGGGGGATGCACCCTTATGGTTCAAGCCTTCCCCTGCTGGGTGCTTATCTGTCTTCTGGCAGTTAGCTTGGAGAACTGTAAATCGTTGTGGCACTTCATGGCTGTAGGAAGTTTGGGATTTAAGTCAGGGCAGCTGCAGGAATGGTTGCAGGGAAAGACATAGGGGGCAAGATAGTGAAAGGGAGGTAGGGGGATTGGGGAAAGGCTACAGATCTGCGAGAAAACAGGCTAAAAATGTGAAGGACTGTAACTGGGGGGTTTTGCATTCATCCCAGCAGCCCTGTGTCAGCCTTGGGAAGGCAGTCTGCCCCTCAGCACCTTCCAGCAGCAGTGAAATACGGCCCTGTCTGAGACGCCAGCCTTGCAGGGCTATTCCCAAGGAGCCGCCTGTTTTCTTCTCTTGTTGCCCGTAAATCCCTGACACACTTAAAACCTTTCTGCTGATAGGGAGCCTAACGCTGAGCCCTGAATAAACCTGCTGAAACTCTCTGGCTTAGCATGCTGAATGTAATGTTCTTAGCCAGCCTCATCATGGCAAATCTCCATATTTCTCAGGGATAAACACTCACCTCTCCTCCCTCTGTCTTTTGCTTTATGACCGAGTTCCCGCTGTAATTGCTGCAGGGATGCCCCCTGTTCCCTGCTCCTTGCCAGGACAGTGGTGCTTTCTGCTCCCCAGCCCCTTTCTCAGTGCAGTGCATGAGTGGATGAGGGAGGAAAGAGGTTGGGGAGCTGATGGGAGGAGGAGAGAGTCAGTCAGGGATGGCTCCTACGGCACTGGGGGGAAATGAGGATGTAGATCACCAGAATTGGCCAGGGACAGGCTATAAAACAAAAATAAAAAGGTATTATAATTTATGATGCACAGTAAAAATATCCTAGGAACTGGGTTATGAAGAATAATTCATTCTCTCGCCAACTCCACGTATTTTTAAAGATGATAAATGACATTTTGTGTCTTGTTGGTATCTGCGAGGGCTGGAACATTCAGCCCTGTCCACGTCCCCCAGCAGCACGCATTAGCCCCCACCATGCAACGCTGCAGGAACCCAGCATCATCTTGGCTCTGCTCTGCAGGCGCAGATCCTCCTGCCCATCTCGAGCAGCTTTTGTCCTTTGCATGGTGCCTGAGCACCTCAGGATGCTGCGGCAGAGCTGGAGGGATGAACCCCTGGATTGCAGTTCCAGGCAGGGTGTGTGGTTCGTTGGAATGGCAGAAATTCCTGTAGGGATAGAATTTCTTGGGTGCATGCTGGGCTGACCCCTCGTGCTGGCGCTGCTGGAGGAGCTGGGCTTCACCCAGCTGAGTGCTGCAGAGCGCTGTATAAATGGGGATTAGTTGTTCGCAAGGTGGATTTGAAGCG
This sequence comes from Lagopus leucura, assembly GCF_019238085.1. Lineage (NCBI taxonomy): Eukaryota > Metazoa > Chordata > Aves > Galliformes > Phasianidae > Lagopus > Lagopus leucura. Next base: position 89,112 of record NW_024968759.1, read on the forward strand.
TTAGGAAAGGAGAATGGAGCCAAAACTTTCTTTAAACCTGCACGGAGCCTTGGCATCTTTTCCCTCCCCTCTGCACAAAGCCAGCCCGCTGGGTTTCTTCTTTGATGAGAGTCCTTGATGCCTTCGTGCCTCCAGGCGCCGAATAAAAGGCTTTAATTACCCACTGCCAGGCACGGCAGTGCTGCTGACAACAGGGAGATGCCTCCTGCCCACACCTCGGGGAGGAAAAGCTTCCTGCAGGAACAGCCGCTCCCTGTTTGTGTGCTCCTCCAGCCCATGGGCAGAGTGCAGGATTTGCTCCCAGGGAGGGATGCTTACCTTCGTGCTGCATTGCTTCCTGCATCTGCGTGGATGACTTTGGGGCAGGATGAAGTGTGATGGAGCCTGCACCCAGGGATTGCATCACCCCAATGCTCCCAATGCCCAGGCTTAGGGAACAGAGAATTGTGCGTGGCAGTGAATATACCAGAGCTTGGGAACTCCCATCTTTCACCAATATTTGCATTAAGAATGAGATAACAAGCCTGAATCTTGTTACTTCAGCCAACCGCTGCAAAGGGCACGAGCTGCGAGCTGCCAGCCGGCCAATTGCACCCATTGCACGGGCAGCACGGTGGATGTTGGTGCCTGGAAGCTTCCAGCGCAGTAAGCTCTCCTGGGAGCTCCAGCTCCAGTTGTGCTGCTGCTGCGGTCCCATCCTCACAGGGTGAGGCATCTGCTCCAAGCAGCAAATCCTACAAGGAACCGGCTGCTTCCCAGCACCTGCTCCCTGCTCGATCCCCTCCTCTGCATATACAAAACCTATTAAGCACAGACAAGCCTCAAGTATTCCCCAAATGAGTCATTAACCAGGTCCTGGTAACAGGTGTTCCTTTAAAAAGCCCTCTGAAGCTTTCAGAAACAAGGGAAGCGGGAGTGCTTGGCTTTCATCATGCACCAAAAGCAGATTTATTTTCGCAGCAGGATGGCAGGCTGCCGCGTCCGATAAAAGCACGCGGTGCCGCCGGGAGGGGCGCGCAGCCCCAGCTGCAGGGGGACCGTGCCGTGCCCAGCGCTGCCTTCCCCACTTGTAATTTCTTAATCTGGTTTGGAATATTTTATTACTCCCGGCTCTCATCTGCTTTTTGTTCGGCGCGGAGCTCCTCGTTGCCTCCTCCCTTCTTGCTCCAATTAAATTATGCGCTGCAACCGATTGCTTTCACCCGGGGCTGCTCCACCTTCTGCTCCGCTGTTTGCCGTCTCGGCACGCGATGCTGAGCGGTGCGGCTGAGTGCTCAGAACAAGAGGTGGTGCTGTTCCCTCCGGGCCGTGGTCCCTTACAGGGATGCTCTTTGCATGCATTTAAAGCCAGGAGCGCTGCGGTGCTGCGCATGCATCCCTGCATCCCAGTGCCTGCTCTGCTGGGTGCGTGCACAAACCTCTGTGCTCCCTGTGCCTGAGCTCAGCCCTTCCAAAGGAGAAATATGGGACTCCAAGAGTAGAGTTGGTGTCTTCTAAGAGGATCTGCTCTTTCTTTGTGTTTTCCACTGAAGAAGCCTTACATTCCAGGCAAGTGATGGATGTGACAGCAGGGTGCCCCCTCCTCGCTGCCCAGCTCTGCCTTCCCTGTCCCAAGGCTTCTGTGTGCCTTTTGTCCATCTGTTCTCCCGAGGACACTGCTGGGGAAGCCCATGATGCTGCAGTGCTGGGGCTTGGCTGTGCATCCAAAGCTCAGGACTGTGGCACACAGAGCACCATGGGCCGAGCTGTGCCGGCACTGAATGTACATTGCAGAAACGCCTGAGAAACCAGTGCTGTGAGGACAGGTTTAGGAAGAGCATGTGGAGAAGGGAGTGAGTCGCTTGGGCAGATTTGAGGGATTCATCCCTCTGCAAGGAGCTGGTGGAACCAAGCTGTGCCCTGAGCCATTTGGGGCTGTGCTGGACCCATGGGAGCTGCCCCCTCCTGCCCCCTGCCAGCCCCATTGCTCTCGGCTCAGCTTTGTTTCCACTTGGCTTCTCTCTTTGTTTACGTGCATGTCGATGTAGCCATCGATTTATTGACGGCCGCGCATCACTCACAGCCCTGCTTGCTCCAGCTGCAAGGAGCGCAGTGTTCCCATGCAGCTGAGGTGGAGGAGCCCTTGTGAGCACCTCTGCGATCCCCTGCCTCCCTTTGCTGCCCTGAGGCGCAACTCATGGGGGCTGATTTAAATACCCTGGGGCTGGAAGCTATGGAAGTTATGAAGGAGCTGCCCAAAGCCACACATCTCCTGCAGCATGCCAGCCGGTGCCTGTCCCAGATTTGGGTGCCCCATTCCAGGGGCGTTGGAGGATCTCAGGTGCATGGAGAGCACCTGAAATCCATGTTTATGGCAGCACAACAGCAGAGGGAGGGAGGAGGGGGAGGATTTTGTGCTGCACTGGTTGGTTTGGGGAATAGGTTGCATTTCTGCAACCATGCAGTCCTGGGCAACAACAAAAGGGATGTGGCTGCTATCTAAAAACAAACACAGCGAAACCTGAGAGAATTTAGGGGAAAATTCTATGGTTTTACAAAATTGAATGTTAACTTAAGGAATGAGAGGAGGGCAGGCAGTGAGGACGCTTGGCAGCTGAGCGTCCACCCCTTCCCACCTCCTAATGGCTTCGCAGCCATGGGGATGTGAGTGCATGATTTCATGTTGCTGCCACCAATAGAACTGGTGTCAAAGGGATGGAGGGAGGGAGGGGATCATCTCGGGATGGGAACAGGTGTGAAAAGAAGGGGGGGATCAGGTCCTATCAGTGATGGTTAAAGGGGGAGTGAATAGCAAACAGAGGTGGTGTGTATTTGGCAAGATAAACGGCACCCAGAAAATATGCTCCTTGCAAACTTTGTGGGGATAAAAATGATTTAAAGAGGCACTGTCAAGATAAAAATCATATCTATTCAAGGAAAACTCCTCACAAGTGTTATTAATAGTACCCAAGATTGTTACGCTTGGAAGTGCCTTGAAATATTACATTTGCTTTTCGCTGTTGATGCTGCCCAGTTTAATTTCTGCAGGGTGCTCAGCCAAAGGGCACAAAAGGAGTCAAGCCTCAGAGCTGCACAAAGCCTGGCTGCTCTCACTTCGGCTCCTCAGCATCCATGGGGACAGAATTTTGGGGTGCGTTTCTCCACCGCATGCCCAGAATGGGAGCATCACCCTGCATTGCTGCTGTGCTGAAGGCAGGAGGGAGCAGTTGGTGCTGCTGGATGCCTGCACTGAGCTCATGTTTGTGCCCCATAACCAGAGGCACGATCAGGTGAGGCTTCAGCAATGCTGCCTTGCCTGTGTCCCTTGGGAAGCTTTGACTGCAAGATTAAAGGCTTCTGTGGCATCACAGACCTCCTCCCTGGGTGTTTAATTACAGGCTGTAATCCACTTGTCTCCTAATCTTCTCTTCGCTCACATCAAGGCACCACTGGTCCCCATGGATGGGGCTATTTCCATGGAGAGATATCACTCCCCTCTCCAGGCTCATTGTTGGGAATGAAGTTTCCCAGTTTTCCTTTCCCATTTCTTTTTCCTCTTCCTCCCCG